>NW_026736142.1:0-82529 GCF_949786415.1 Peromyscus eremicus
TGATCAGGCCTTGGAACAAAGAGACCTTTTCCTGAACCCTACCTTACCCTAACTTCCTCCTAGTAACTTTCCATACCCCTATCTACTTCTCCTAGCTCCTAGCATATATAAACCCGATTCCCCTTGCAATAAACGAGACCATGACGCAACTCAGACTGACTTTGTCTTCCTTTACGCGCCTGGTCTCCTTTCTCTCTCACCCCCATTGATCTTTCAGGAGGTGCCTCCTCGGGTCTCATCAAATAACGTGGCCCGTGGGACGGGTCACTTGTCAGTTTCCTAAGCAGAGTTGAACTAGATATGGCCCGTGTGTGTAGGAAGCACAGTTCTTTTGTTCTGAGAAAGCTCACTGTTCGGATCCCATAGGAAACACAGTAGAGTAGAAGAGTGCTCTTTTCTCAAAAGCAGAGTGTGTTTCTTATAAGGCGAGCAAGTGTTTGTTTCCCAGTCAGAAATGGAGTTGAATCCCATGCAGTTTCTGGGCCTACAAGCAAGAGTTGTCTTCTGGTAAGAAGAGTCACTATTGCGCTCCAATTGTCATACAAATTACAAATAGCACTGGCGTCTGTTCCCAGCATGTACACTGTATTGGACTGAGGAGGATCTACTGTTATTGTCAGTTTTCTAAGCAGAATTGAATTAGATATGGCCGTGTGTGTAGGAAGCACAGTTCTTTTGTTCTGAGCAAGCTCACTGTTCTGGCCCTATAGGAAACACAGTAGAGTAGAAGAGTGATCTTTACTCAAAAGCAGAACGTGTTTCTTGTAAGGCGAGCTAGTGTTTGTTTCCCAGTCCTAAATGGAGTTGAATCACATGCAGTTTTTGGTCCTATGAGCAAGAGTTGTTTTCTGGTAAGGAAAGTCACTATTGTGCTCCCATTGCCATACACAGTGCAAATAACACTCGCATCTGTTCCCATTAAGTACAGTGTATTGGACTGAAGAGGAGCTACTGTTCTTTCAGTTTCCTATGTAGAGTTGAACTAGATATGGCCCGTGTGTGTAGGAAGCACAGTTCCTTTTTTCTGAGCAAGCTCACTGTTCTGGCCCTATCGGAAACACATTAGAGTAGAAGAGTGCTCTTTTCTCAAAAGCAGAGTGTGTTTCTTGTAAGGCGAGCTAGCGTTTGTTTCCCAGTCCTAAATGGAGTTGAATCACATGCAGCTTTTGGTCCTACGAGCAAGAGTTGTTTTCTGGTAAGGAAAATCACTATTGTGCTCCCGTTGACATGCACAGTGCAAATAGCACTCGCGTCTGTTCCCAGCAAGTACAGTGTATTAGACTGAAGCGGAGCTACTGTTCTTGTCAGTTTCCTAAGCAGAGTTGAACTAGATATGGCCCGTGTGTGTAGGAAGCACAGTTCTTTTGTTCTGAGCAAGCTCACTGTTCGGACCCCATAGGACACATAGTAGAGAAGAAGAGTGCTCTTTTCTCAAAAGCAGAGTGTATTTCTTGTAAGGCGAGCTAGCTTTTGTTTCCCAGTCCTAAATGAATTTGAATCACATGCAATTTCTGGTCCTACGAGTAGAGTTATTTTTTGGTAAGAAGAGTAACTATTGCGCTCCCAATGCCATACACAGTACAAATAGCACTTGTGTCTGTTCCAATAAAGTACAGTGTATTGGACTGAAGAGGAGCTACTGTTCTTGTCAGTTTCCTAAGCAGAGTTGAACTAGATATGGCCCGTGTGTATAGGAAGCACAGTTCATTTGTTCTGAGCAAGCTCACTGTTCGGACCCCATAGGAAACACAGTAGAGTAGAAGATTGCTCTTTTCTCAAAACAGAGTGTGTTTCTTGTAAAGCGAGCTAGTGTTTGCTTCCCAGACCTAAATGTCGTTGAATCACATGCTGTTTCTGGTCCTAAGATCAAGAGTTGTTTTCTGGTAAGAAGAGTCACTATTTCGCTCCCATTGTCATACACAGGGCAAATAACACTGGCGTCTGTTCCCAGCATGTACAGTGTATTGGACTGAAGAGGATCTACTGTTCTTGTCAGTTTCCGATGAAGAGTTGAACTAGATATGGCCCCTGTGTTTAGGAAGCACATTTCTTTTGTTCTGAGCAAGCTTACTGTTCTGGCCCTATAGGAACAACAGTAGAGTAGAAGAGTACTCTTTTCTCAAAAGCAGAGTGTGTTTCTTGTAAGGCGAGCTAGCATTTGTTTCCCAGTCCTAAATGGAGTTGAATCACATGCAGTTTCTGGTTCTACAAGCAAGAGTATTTTCTGGTAAGAAGAGTCACTATTGTGCTCCCATTGTCATACACATGGCAAATAGCACTGGCATTTGTTCCCAGCATGTACAGTGTATTGGACTGAAGAGGATCTACTGTTCTTCTCAGGTTCCTAAGCAGAGTTGAACTATATATGGCCCGTGTGTGTATGACGCACATTTCTTTTGTTCTGAGCAAGCTCACTGTTCTGGCCCTATAGGAAACACAGTAGAGTAGAAGAGTGCTCTTTTCTCAAAAGCAGAGTGTGTTTCTTGTAAGGCAAGCTAGCGTTTGTTTCCCAGTCCTAAATGAGTTGAATCCCATGCAGTTTCTGGTCCGAGGAGCAAGAGTTGTTTTGTGGTAAGAAGAGTCACTATTGCGCTCCCATTGTCATACACAGTGCAAATAGCACTGTCGTCTGTTCCCAGCAAGTACAGTGTATTGGACTGAAAGGGATCTACTGTTCTTGTCAATTTCCTAAGCAGAATTGAACTAGATATGGCCCATGGGTGTAGGAAGCACAGTTCTTTTGTTCTGAGCAAGCTCACTGTTCGGAACCCATAGGAAACACAGTAGAGTAGAAGTGTGCCCTTTTCTCAAATCAGAGCTTGTTTCTTGTAAGGCAAGCTAGCGTTTGTTTCCCAGTACTAAGTGGAGTTGAATCACATCCAGTTTTTGGTACTACGAGCAAGAGTTGTTTTCTGGTAAGAAGAGTCACTATAGTGCTCCCATTGTCATACACAGGGCAAATATCACTGGCGTCTGTTCCCAGCATACAGTGTATTGGACTGAAGAGGATCTACTGTCCTTGTCAATTTCCTATGCAGACTTGATCTAGATAAGGCCCCTGTGTGAAGGAAGCACAGTTCTTTTGTTCTGAGAAAGCTCACTGTTCTGGCCCTACAGGAAACACAGTAGAGTAGAAGAGTGCTCTTTTCCCAAAAGCAGAGTAAGTTTCTTGTAAGGCGAGCTAGTATTTGTTTCCCAGTTCTAAATGGAATTGAATCACATTCAGTTTTTGGTCCTACGAGCAAGATTTGTTTTCTGGAAAGAAGAGTCACTATTGCGCTCCCATTGCCATACACAGTGCAAATAGCCCTGGCGTCTGTTCCCAGCAAGTACAGTGTATTGGACTGAAGAGGAGCTACTGTTCTTTTCAGTTTCCTAAGCAGAGTTGAACTAGATATAATCGGTGTGTGTAGGAAGCACAGTTCTTTTGTTCTGAGCAAGCTCACTTTTCTGGCCCTATAGGAAACACATTAGAGTAGAAGAGTGCTCTTTTCTCAAAAGCAGAGCGTGTTTCTTGTAAGGCGAGCTAGTGTTTGTTTCTGAGTCCTAAATGGAGTTTAATCACATGCAGTTTCTGGTCCTATGAGCAAGAGTTGTTTTCTGGAAAGAAGAGTCACTATTGCGCTCCCATTGCCATACACAGTGCAAATAGCACTGGCGTCTGTTCCCAGCAAGTACAGTTAATTGGACTGAAGAGGATCTAGTATTCTTGTCAGTTTCTTAAGCAGAATTGAACTAGATATGGCCGTGTGTGTAGGAAGCACAGTTCTTTTTTCTGAGCAAGCTCACTGTTTTGGCTCTATAGGAAACACAGTAGAGTAGAAGAGTGCTCTTTTCTCAAAAGCACAGTGTGTTTCTTGTAAGGCGATCTAGCATTTGTTTCCCAGTCCTAAATGGAGTTGAATCACATGCACTTTTTGGTCCCATGAGCAAGAGTTGTTTTCTGGAAAGAAGAGTCACTATTGCGCTCAGATTGCCATACACAGTGCAAATAGCACTGGCGTCTGTTCCCAGCAAGTACAGTGTATTGGACTGAAGAGGAGCTACTGTTCTTGTCAGTTTCCTAAGCAGAGTTGAACTAGATATGGCCCGTGTGTGTAGGAAGCACAGTTCTTTTGTTCTGAGCAAGCTCACTGTTCGGACACCGTAGGAAACACAGTAGACTAGAAAAGCTCTCTTTTCTCAAAAGCAGAGTGTGTTTCTTGTAAGGCGAGCTACCGTTTGTTTCCCAGTCCTAAATGGAGTTGAATCACATGCAGTTTCTGATCCTATGAACAAGAGTTGTTTTCTGGTAAGAAGAGTCACAATTGAGCTTCCATTGTCATACACAGGGCAAATAGCACTCGCGACTGTTCCCAGCAAGTGCAGTGTATTGGACTGAAGAGGATCTACTGTCCTTGTCAGTTTCCTATGCAGAATTGATCTAGATATGGTCCGTGTGTGTAGGAAGCACAGTTCTTTTGTTCTGAGCAAGCTCACTGTTCTGGCCCTATAGGAAACACAGTAGAGAAGAAGAGTGCTCTTTTCTCAAAAGCAGAGTGTGTTTCTTGTAAGGCGAGCTAGCGTTTGTTTCCCAGTCCTAAATGGAGTTGAATCACATGCAGTTTTTGGTCCTATGATCAAGAGTTGTTTTCTGGAAAGAAGCGTCACTATTGCGCTCCTATTGCCATACACAGTGCAAATAGCACTCGCATCAGTTCCCAGCAAGTACAGTGTATTGGACTGAAGAGGAGCTACTGTTCTTGTCAGTTTCCTAAGCATATTGAACTAAATATAGTCGGTGTGTGTTGGAAGCACCGTTCTTTTGTTCTGAGCAAGATCACTCTTCTGGCTCTATAGGAAAAACATTAGAGTAGAAGAGTGCCCTTTCCTAAAAGCAGAGTGTGTTTCTTGTAAGACGAGCTAGCGTTTGTTTTCCAGTCCTAAATGGAGTAAAATCACATGCAGTTTCTGTTCCTATGAGTAAGAGTTGTTTTCTGGTAAGAAGTGTCACTATTGCGCTCCCATTGTAATACACAGGGCAAATAGCACTGGCTTCTATTCCCAGCATGTACAGTGTATTGGACTGAAGAGGATCTACTGTTCTTGTCAGTTTCCTAAGCAGAATTGAACTAGATATGGCCGTGTGTGTAGGAAGCACAGTTCTTTTGTTCTGAGCAAGCTCACTGTTTTGGCCCTATAGGAAACACAGTAGAGTAGAAGAGTGCCCTTTTCTCAAAAGCAGAGTGTGTTTCTTGTAAGGCGAGCTAGCGTTTGTTTTTCAGTCCTAAATGGAGTTGAATCACATGCTATTTCTGGTCCTCCGAGCAAGAGTTGTTTTCTGGTAAGAAGAGTCACTATTGCGCTCCCATTGACATACACAGGTAAAATAGCAATGGCACCTGTTCCCAGCATGTACAGTGTATTGGACTGAAGAGGATCTACTGTCCTTGTCAGATTCCTATGCCGAATTGATCTAGATATCCCCCGTGTGTGTAGGAAGCACAATTCTTTTGTTCTGAGCAAGCTCATTGTTCTGGCTGTATAGGAAACACAGTAGAGTAGAAGAGTGCCCTTTCCTAAAAGCAGAGTGTGTTTCTTGTAAGACGAGCTAGCGTTTGTTTCCCAGTCCTAAATGGAGTAAAATCACATGCAGTTTCTTTTCCTACGAGCAAGAGTTGTTTTCTGGTAAGAAGTGTCACTACTGCGCTCCCATTGTAATACACAGGGCAAATAGCACTGGCTTCTATTCCCAGCATGTACAGTGTATTGGACTGAAGAGGATCTACTGTTCTTGTCAGTTTCCTAAGCAGAATTGAACTAGATATGGCCGTTTGTGTAGGAAGCACAGTTCTTTTGTTCTGAGCAAGCTCACTGTTTTGGCCCTACAGGAAACACAGTAGAGTAGAAGAGTGCCCTTTTCTCAAAAGCAGAGTGTGTTTCTTGTAAGGCGAGCTAGCGTTTGTTTTTCAGTCCTAAATGGAGTTGAATCACATGCAGTTTCTGGTCCTACGAGCAAGATTTGTTTTCTGGAAAGAAGAGTCACTATAGCGCTCCCATTGACATACACAGGTAAAATAGCACTGGCATCTGTTCCCAGCATGTACAGTGTATTGGACTGAAGAGGATCTACTGTCCTTGTCAGGTTCCTCTGCAGAATTGATTTAGATATGGCCCGTGTGTGTAGGAAGCACAATTCTTTTGTTCTGAGCAAGCTCATTGTTCTGGCTGTATAGGAAACACAGTAGAGTAGAAGAGTGCTCTTTTCTCAAAATCAGAGTGTGTTTCTTGTAAGGGGAGCTAGCGTTTGTTTCCCAGTCCTAAATGGAGTTGAATCACATGCAGTTTTTGGTCCTAAGAGCAAGAGTTGATTTCTGGAAAGAAGAGTCACTATTGCGCTCCCATTGCATTACACACTGCAAATAGCACTGGCGTCTCTTCCCAGAAAGTACAGTGTATTGGACTGAAGAGGAGCTACTGTTCTTGTCAGTTTCCTAAGCAGAGTTGAACTAGATATGGCCCATGTGTGTAGGAAGCACAGTTCTTTTGTTCTGAGAAAGCTCACTGTTCGGATCCCATAGGATACACAGTCGAGTAGAAGAGTGCTCTTTTCTCAAAAGCAGAGTGTGTTTCTTATAAGGCGAGCAAGTGTTTGTTTCCCAGTCAGAAATGGAGTTGAATCCCATGCAGTTTCTGGTCCTACAAGCAAGAGTTGTCTTCTGGTAAGAAGAGTCACTATTGCGCTCCCATTGCCATACACAGTGCAAATAGCACTGGCGTCTGTTCCCAGCATGTACAGTGTATTGGACTGAGGAGGATCTACTGTTATTGTCAGTTTTCTAAGGAGAATTGAATTAGATATGGCCGTGTGTGTAGGAAGCACAGTTCTTTTGTTCTGAGCAAGCTCACTGTTCTGGCACTATAGGAAACACAGTAGAGTAGAAGAGTGATCTTTACTCAAAAGCAGAATGTGTTTCTTGTAAGGCGAGCTAGTGCTTGTTTCCCAGTCCTAAATGGAGTTGAATCACATGCAGTTTTTGGTCCTATGAGCAAGAGTTGTTTTCTGGTAAGGAAAGTCACTATTGTGCTCCCATTGCCATACACAGTGCAAATAACACTCGCATCTGTTCCAATTAAGTACAGTGTATTGGACTGAAGAGGAGCTACTGTTCTTTCAGTTTCCTATGTAGAGTTGAACTAGATATGGCCCGTGTGTGTAGGAAGCACAGTTCCTTTTTTCTGAGCAAGCTCACTGTTCTGGCCCTATCGGAAACACATTAGAGTAGAAGAGTGCTCTTTTCTCAAAAGCAGAGTGTGTTTCTTGTAAGGCGAGCTAGCGTTTGTTTCCCAGACCTAAATGTCGTTGAATCACATGCTGTTTCTGGTCCTAAGATCAAGAGTTGTTTTCTGGTAAGAAGAGTCACTATTGTGCTCCCATTGTCATACACAGGGCAAATAACACTGGCGTCTGTTCCCAGCATGTACAGTGTATTGGACTGAAGAGGATCTACTGTTCTTGTCAGTTTCCGATGAAGAGTTGAACTAGATATGGCCCCTGTGTTTAGGAAGCACATTTCTTTTGTTCTGAGCAAGCTTACTGTTCTGGCCCTATAGGAACAACAGTAGAGTAGAAGAGTACTCTTTTCTCAAAAGCAGAGTGTGTTTCTTGTAAGGCGAGCTAGCGTTTGTTTCCCAGTCCTAAATGGAGTTGAATCACATGCAGTTTCTGGTTCTACAAGCAAGAGTATTTTCTGGTAAGAAGAGTCACTATTGTGCTCCCATTGTCATACACATGGCAAATAGCACTGGCATTTGTTCCCAGCATGTACAGTGTATTGGACTGAAGAGGATCTACTGTTCTTGTCAGGTTCCTAAGCAGAGTTGAACTATATATGGCCCGTGTGTGTATGAAGCACATTACTTTTGTTCCGAGCAAGCTCACTGTTCTGGCCCTATAGGAAACACAGTAGAGTAGAAGAGTGCTCTTTTCTCAAAAGCAGAGTGTGTTTCTTGTAAGGCAAGCTAGCGTTTGTTTCCCAGTCCTAAATGAGTTGAATCCCATGCAGTTTCTGGTCCTAGGAGCAAGAGTTGTTTTGTGGTAAGAAGAGTCACTATTGCGCTCCCATTGTCATACACAGTGCAAATAGCACTGTCGTCTGTTCCCAGCAAGTACAGTGTATTGGACTGAAAGGGATCTACTGTTCTTGTCAATTTCCTAAGCAGAATTGAACTAGATATGGCCCGTGTGTGTAGGAAGCACAGTTCTTTTGTTCTGAGCAAGCTCACTGTTCGGAACCCATAGGAAACACAGTAAAGTAGAAGTGTGCCCTTTTCTCAAAAGCAGAGCTTGTTTCTTGTAAGGCAAGCTAGCGTTTGTTTCCCAGTACTAATTGGAGTTGAATCAAATCCAGTTTTTGGTCCTATGAGCAAGAGTTGTTTTCTGGTAAGAAGAGACACTATTGGGCTCCCATTGCCATACACAGGGCAAATAGCACGAGCGTCTGTTCCCAGCATTTTGAGTGTATTGGACTGAAGAGGAGCTACTGTTCTTGTCAGTTTCCTAAGCAGAATTGAACTGGATATGGCCATGTGTATAGGAAGCACAGTTCTTTTGTTCTGAGCAAGCTCACTGTACTGGCCCTATAGGAAACACAGTAGAGTAGAAGAGTGATCTTTTCTCAAAAGCAGAGTGTGTTTCTTGTAAGGCGAGCTAGCGTTTGTTTCCTGGTCCTAAATAGAGTTGAATCACATGCAGTTTTTGGTCCTACGAGCAAGAGTTGTTTTCTGGTAAGGAAAGTCACTATTGCGCTCCCATTGCCATAAACAGTGCAAATAGCACTCGCTTCTGTTCCCAGCAAGTACAGTGTATTGGACTGAAGTGGAGCTACTGTTGTTGTCAGTTTCCTAAGCAGAGTTGAAATAGATATGGCCCGTGTGTTTAGGAAGCACAGTTTTTTTTGTTCTGAGCAAGCTCATTGTTCTGGCCCTATAGGAAACACAGTAGAGTAGAGGAGGTCTCTTTTCTCAAAAGCAGAGTGTGTTTCTTGGGAGGCAAGATAGTGTTGTTTCCAATTCAGAAATGGAGTTGAATCCCATGAAGTTTCTAGTGAAACGAGCAAGAGTTGTTTTCTGGTAAGAAGAGTCACTATTGAGCTCCCATTGTCATACACAGTGCAAATAGCACTCGCGTCTGTTCCCAGCAAGTACAGTGTATTGGACTGAAGGGGATCTACTGTTCTTGTCAGTTTCCTAAGCAGAATTGAACTAGATATGGCCCGTGTGTGTAGGAAGCACAGTTCTTTTGTTCTGAGCAAGCTCACTGTTCGGACCCCATAGGAAACACAGTAGAGTAGAAGTGTGCCCTTTTCTCAAATCAGAGCTTGTTTCTTGTAAGGCAAGCTAGCGTTTGTTTACCAGTCCTAAGTGGAGTTGAATGACATGCAGTTTCTTGTTCTAAGAGCCAGAGTTGTTTTCTGGTAAGAGGGGTCACTGTTGTGCTCCCATTGCTGTACACAGTACAAATAGCACTCGTCTGTTCCCAGCAAGTACAGTGTATTGGACTGAAGAGGAGCTACTGTTCTCGTCAGTTTCCTAAGCAGAGTTGAACTAGATATGGCCCGTGTGTGTAGGAAGCACAGTTCTTTTGTTCTGAGCAAGCTCACTGTTCTGGCCCTATAGGAAACACAGTAGAGTACAAGAGTGCTCTTTTCTCAAAAGCAGAGTGTGTTTCTTGTAAGGCGAGATAGCATTTGTTTCCCAGTCCTAAATGGAGTTGAATCACATGCAGTTTCTGTTCCTACGAGCAAGAGTTGTTTTCTGGTAAAAAGAGTCACTATTGCGCTCCCAATTCCGTACACAGTGCAAATAGCACTCGTGTCTGTTCCCAGCAAGTATAGTGTATTGGACTGAAGAGGAGCTACTGTTCTCGTCAGTTTCCTAAGCAGAATTGAACTGGATATGGCCATTTGTGTAGGAAGCACAGTTCTTTTTTTCTGAGCAAGCTGACTGTACTGGCCCTATAGGAAACACAGTAGAGTAGAAGAATGCTCTTTTCTCAAAAGCAGAGTGTGTTTATTGTAAGGCGAGCTACCGTTTGTTTCCCAGTCCTAAATGGAGTTGAATCACATGCAGTTTTTGGTCCTATGAACAAGAGTGGTTTTCTGGTAAGGAAAGTCACTATCGTGCTCCCGTTGACATACACAGTGCAAATAGCACTCGCGTCTGTTCCCAGCAAGTACAGTGTATTGGACTATAGAGGAGCTACTGTTCTTGTCAGTTTCCTAAGCAGAATTGAAATAGATATGGCCCCTGTGTGTAGGAAGCACAGTTCTTTTGTTCTGAGCAAGCTCACTGTTCGGACCCCATAGGAAACACAGTAGAGTAGAAGTGTGCCCTATTCTCAAGAGCAGAGCATGTTTCTTGTAAGATGAGCTAGCGTTTTTTTCCCAGTCCTAAGTGGAGTTGAATCACATGCAGTTTCTGGTCCTAAGAGCAAAAGTTGTTTTCTGGTAAGAAAAGTCACTATTGTGCTCCTATTACTGTACACAGTGCAAATAGCACTCGCATCTGTTCTCAGCAAGTACAGTGCATTGGAGTGAAGAGGAGCTACTGTTCTCGTCAGTTTCCTAAGCAGAGTTGAACTAGATATGGCCCGTGTGTGTAGGAAGCACAGATCTTTTGTTCTGAGCAAGCTCACTGTTCTGGGCCTATAGGAGACACAGTAGAGTAAAAGAGTGCTCTTTTCTCAAAAGCAGAGTGTGTTTCTTGTAAGGCAAGCTAGCATGTGTTTTCCAGTCCTAAATGGAGTTGAATCACTTGCAGTTTCTGGTCCTACGATCAAGAGTTGTATTCTGGTAAGAAGAGTTACTATTGCGCTCCCTATGTCGTACACAGTGCAAATAGCACTGGCGTCTGTTCCCAGCATGTACAGTGTATTGGATTGAAGAGGATCTACTGTTCTTCTCAGTTTACTAAGCCGAATTTAACTAGATAGGGCCGTGTGTGTAGGAAGCACAGTTCTTTTGTTCTGAGCAAGCTAACTGTCCTGGCGCTATATAAAACATAGTAGAGTAGAAGAGTGCTCTTTTCTCAAAAGCAGAGTGTCTTTCTTGTAAGGCGAGCTAGCGATTGTTTCCCAGTCCTAAATGGAGTTGAATCCCATGCAGATTCTGGTCCTACGAGCAAGAGTTGTTTTCTGGTAAGAAAAGTCACTATTGTGCTCCCATTGTCATACACAGTGCAAATAGCACTGGCGTCTGTTTTCAGCAAGTACAGTGTATTGGACTGAAGATGATCTACTGTTCTTGTCAGTTTCCTAAGCAGAATTGAACTAGATATGGCCCGTGTGTGTAGGATGCACAGTTCTTTTGTTCTGAGCAAGCTCACTGTACTGGCCCTATAGGAAAAACAGCAGAGTAGAAGAGTGCTCTTTTCTCAAAAGCAGATTGTGTTTCTTGTAAGGCGAGGCTAGCGTCTGTTTCCCAGGCGTAAATGGAGTTGAATCACATTCAGTTTTTGGTCCTACGAGCAAGAGTTGTTTTCTGGTAAGGAAAGTCACTATTGTGCTCCCATTTCCATACACAGTGCAAATAGCACTCGCATCTGTTCCCAGCAAGTACAGTGTATTGGACTGAAAAGGAGCTACTGTTCTCGTCAGTTTCCAATGCAGAGTTGAAATAGATATTGCCTGTGTGTATAGGAAGCACAGTTCTTTTGTTCTGAGCAAGCTCACTGTTCTGGCGCTATAAGAAAGACAGTAGAGTAGAAGAGTGCTCTTTTCTCAAAAGCAGAGTGTGTTTCTTGTAAGGCTAGCTAGCGTTTGTTTCCCAGTCCTAAATGGAGTTGAATCACATGCAGTTTCTGATCCTATGAGCAAGAGTTGTTTTCTGGTAAGAGGAGACACTATTGTGCTCCCATTGTCATACACAGGGCAAACAGCATGGGCGTCTGTTCCCAGCATGTAGAGTGTATTGCACTGAAGAGGAGCTACTGTTCTTGTCAGTTTCCTAAGCAGAATTGAACTGGATATGGCCATGTGTATAGGAAGCACAGTTCTTTTGTTCTGAGCAAGCTCACTGTACTGGCCCTATAGGAAACACAGTAGAGTAGAAGAGTGCTCTTTTCTCAAAAGCAGAGTCTGTTTCTTGTAAGGCGAGCTAGCGTTTGTTTCCCAGTCCTAAATGGAGTTGAATCACATACAGTTTTTGGTCCTACACGCAAGAGTTGTTTTCTGGTAAGGAAAGTCACTATTAGCGCTCCCATTGCCATACACAGTGCAAATAGCACTCGCATCTGTTCCCATCAAGTATAGTGTATCGGACTGAAGAGGAGCTACTGTTCTTGTCAGTTTCCTAAGCATAATTGAACTAGATATGGCCCAGGTGTGTAGGAAGCACAGTTCTTTTGTTCTGAGCAAGCTCACTGTTCGGACCCCATAGGAAACACAGTAGAGTGGAAGTGTGCCTTATTCTCAAGAGCAGAGCATGTTTCTTGTAAGGCGAGCTAGCGTTTGTTTCCCAGTCCTAAGTGGAGTTAAATCACATGCAGTTTCTGGTCCTAAGAGCAAAAATTGTTTTCTGGTAAGAAAAGTCACTATTGTGCTCCTATTACTGTACACAGTGCAAACAGCACTCGCGTCTGTTCTCAGCAAGTACAGTGAATTGGAGTGAAGAGGAGCTACTGTTGTTGTCAGTTTCCTAAGCAGAGTTGAACTAGATATGGCCCGTGTGTTTAGGAAGCACAGTTCTTTTGTTCTGAGCAAGCTCACTGTACTGGCCCTATAGGAAACACAGTAGAGTAGAAGAGTGATCTTTTCTCAAAAGCAGAGTGTGTTTCTTGTAAGGCGAGCTAGCGTTTGTTTCCCAGTCCTAAATAGAGTTGAATCACATGCAGTTTTTGGTCCTACGAGCAAGAGTTGTTTTCTGGTAAGGAAAGTCACTATTGCGCTCCCATTGCCATAAACAGTGCAAATAGCACTCGCTTCTGTTCCCAGCAAGTACAGTGTATTGGACTGAAGTGGAGCTACTGTTGTTGTCAGTTTCCTAAGCGGAGTTGAACTAGATATGGCCCGTGTGTTTAGGAAGCACAGTTTTTTTGTTCTGAGCAAGCTCATTGTTCTGGCCCTATAGGAAACACAGTAGAGTAGAGGAGGGCTCTTTTCTCAAAAGTAGAGTGTGTTTCTTGGGAGGCAAGCTAGTGTTGTTTCCAATTCAGAAATGGAGTTGAATCCCATGAAGTTTCTAGTCAAATGAGCAAGAGTTGTTTTCTGGTAAGAAGAGTCACTATTGCGCTCCCATTGTCATACACAGTGCAAATAGCACTCGCGTCTGTTCCCAGCAAGTACAGTGTATTGGACTGAAGGGGATCTACTGTTCTTGTCAGTTTCCTAAGCAGAATTGAACTAGATATGGCCCGTGTGTGTAGGAAGCACAGTTCTTTTGTTCTGAGCAAGCTCACTGTTCGGACCCCATAGGAAACACAGTAGAGTAGAAGTGTGCCCTTTTCTCAAATCAGAGCTTGTTTCTTGTAAGGCAAGTTAGCGTTTGTTTAGCAGTCCTAAGTGGAGTTGAATCACATGCAGTTTCTGGTCCTAAGAGCCAGAGTTGTTTTCTGGTAAGAGGGGTCACTATTGTGCTCCCATTGCTGTACACAGTACAAATAGCACTCGTCTGTTCCCAGCAAGTACAGTGTATTGGACTGAAGAGGAGCTACTGTTCTCGTCAGTTTCCTAAGCAGAGTTGAACTAGATATGGCCCGTGTGTGTAGGAAGCACAGTTCTTTTGTTCTGAGCAAGCTCACTGTTCTGGCCCTATTGGAAACACAGTAGAGTACAAGAGTGCTCTTTTCTCAAAAGCAGAGTGTGTTTCTTGTAAGGCAAGATAGCATTTTTTTCCAGTCCTAAATGGAGTTGAATCACATGCAGTTTCTGTTCCTACGAGCAAGAGTTGTTTTCTGGTAAAAAAGAGTCACTATTGCGCTCCCAATTCCGTACACAGTGCAAATAGCACTCGTGTCTGTTCCCAGCAAGTACAGTGTATTGGACTGAAGAGGAGCTACTGTTCTTGTCAGTTTCCTAAGCAGAGTTGAACTAGATATGGCCCGTGTGTGCAGGAAGCACAGTTCTTTTGTTCTGAGCAAGCTCTCTGTTCTGGCCCTATAGGAAACACAGTAGAGTAGAAGAGTACTCTTTTCTCAGAATCAGAGTGTGTTTCTAGTAAGACAAGCTAGTGTTTGTTTCCAAGTCCTAAATGGAGTTGAATCACATGCAGTTTCTGGTAGTACGAGCAAGAGTTATTTTCGGGTAAGAAGAGTCACTATTGCGCTCCCATTGCTGTACACAGTGCAAATAGCACTGGCGTCTGCTCCCAGCATGTACAGTGTATTGGACTGAAGAGGATCTACTGTTCTTGTCAGTTTACTAAACAGAATTGAACTAGATATGGCTGTGTGTTTAAAAAGCACATTTCATTTGTTCTGAGCAAGCTCACTGTTCTGGCGCTATAGGAAACACAGTAGACTAGAAGAGTGCTCTTTCCTCAAAACAGAGTGTTTTTCTTGTAAGGCGAGCTAGCGTTTGTTTCCCAGTCCTAAACGGAGTTGAATGACATGCAGTTTCTGGTCCTATGAGCAAGAGATGTCTTTCTGTAGAGAGTCCACTATTGCGCTCCAATTGCTGTACACAGTGCAAATAGCACTCGCGTATGTTCCCAGCAAGTACAAGTGGAATTGGACTGAAGAGGAGCTACTGTTCTTGTCAGTTTCCTAAGCAGAGTTGAACTAGATATGGGCCGTGTTTGTAGGAAGCACAATTCTTTTCTTCTGAGCAATCTCACTGTTCTGGCCCTATAGGAAACACAGTAGAGTAGAAGAGTGCTCTTTCTCAAAAGCAGAGTCTATTTCTTGTAAGGCGAGCTAGCGTTTGTTTCCCAGTCCTAAATGGAGTTGAATCACATACAGTTTTTGGTCCTACACGCAAGAGTTGTTTTCTGGTAAGGAAAGTCACTATTCGCGCTCCCATTACCATACACAGTGCAAATAGCACTCGCATCTGTTCCTATGAAGTATAGTGTATTGGACTGAAGAGGAGCTACTGTTCTTGTCAGTTTCCTAAGCAGAATTGAACTGGATATGGCCATTTGTGTAGGAAGCACAGTTCTTTTGTTCTGAGCAAGCTCACTGTACTGGCCCTATAGGAAACACAGTAGAGTAGAAGAGTGCTCTTTCTCAAAAGCAGAGTGTGTTTATTGTAAGGCGAGCTACCGTTTGTTTCCCAGTCCTAAATGGAGTTGAATCACAGCAGTTTTTGGTCCTATGAACAAGAGTGTTTTTTCTGGTAAGGAAAGTCACTATTGCGCTCCCATTGACATACACAGTGCAAATAGCACTCGCGTCTGTTCCCAACAAGTACAGTGTATTGGACTATAGAGGAGCTGCTGTTCTTGTCAGTTTCCTAAGCATAATTGAACTAGATATGGCCCATGTGTGTAGGAAGCACAGTCTTTTGTTCTGAGCAAGCTCACTGTTCGGACCCCATAGGAAACACAGTAGAGTAGACGTGTGCCTTATTCTCAAGAGCAGGGCATGTTTCTTGTAAGGCGAGCTAGCGTTTGTTTCGCAGTCCTAAGTGGAGTTGAATCACATGCAGTTTCTGGTCCTAAGAGCAAAAGTTGTTTTCTGGTAAGAAAAGTCACTATTTGTGCTCCTATTACTGTACACAGTGCAAATAGCACTCGTGTCTGTTCTCAGCAAGTACAGTGCATTGGAGTGAAGAGGAGCTACTGTTCTCGTCAGTTTCCTAAGCAGAGTTGAACTAGATATGGCCCGTGTGTGTAGGAAGCACAGATCTTTTGTTCTGAGCAAGCTCACTGTTCTGGGCCCTATAGGAGACACAGTAGAGTAAAAGAGTGCTCTTTTCTCAAAAGCAGAGTGTGTTTCTTGTAAGGCAAGCTAGCATGTGTTTCCCAGTCCCTAAATGGAGTTGAATCACATGCAGTTTCTGGTCCTACGATCAAGAGTTGTATTCTGGTAAGAAGAGTTACTATTGTGCTCCCTTTGTCGTACACAGTGCAAATAGCACTGGCGTCTGTTCCCAGCATGTACAGTGTATTGGATTGAAGAGGATCTACTGTTCTTCTCAGTTTACTAAGCCGAATTGAACTAGATAGGGCCGTGTGTGTAGGAAGCACAGTTCTTTTGTTCTGAGCAAGCTAACTGTCCTGGCGCTATATAAAACATAGTAGAGTAGAAGAGTGCTCTTTTCTCAAAAGCAGAGTGTCTTTCTTGTAAGGCGAGCTAGCGATTGTTTCCCAGTCCTAAATGGAGTTGAATCCCATGCAGATTCTGGTCCTACGAGCAAGAGTTGTTTTCTGGTAAGAAAAGTCACTATTGTGCTCCCATTGTCATACACAGTGCAAATAGCACTGGCGTCTGTTTTCAGCAAGTACAGTGTATTGGAATGAAGATGATCTACTGTTCTTGTCAGTTCCTAAGCAGAATTGATCTAGATATGGCCCGTGTGTGTAGGATGCACAGTTCTTTTGTTCTGAGCAAAGCTCACTGTACTGGCCCTATAGGAAAAACAGCAGAGTAGAAGAGTGCACTTTTCTCAAAAGCAGATTGTGTTTCTTGTAAGGCGAGGCTAGCGTCTGTTTCCCCAGTCGTAAATGGAGTTGAATCACATTCAGTTTTTGGGTCCTATGAGCAAGAGTTGTTTTCTGGTAAGGAAAGTCACTATTGTGCTCCCATTTCCATACACAGTGCAAATAGCACTCGCATCTGTTCCCAGCAAGTACAGTGTATTGGACTGAAAAGGAGCTACTGTTCTCGTCAGTTTCCTAAGCAGAATTGAACTAGATATGGCCCGTGTGTAGGAAGCACAGTTCTTTTGTTCTCAGCAAGCTCTCTTTTAGGACCCCATAGAAAACACAGTAGAGTAGAAGAGTGTTCTTTTCTCAAAAGCAGAGTGTGTTTCTTGTAAGGCGAGATAGCATTTGTTTCCCAGTCCTAAATGGAGTTGAATCACATGCAGTTTTTGGTCCACGAGCAAGAGTTGTTTTCTGGTAAGGAAAGTCACTATTGCGCTCCCGTTGACATACACAGTGCAAATAGCACTCGCGTCTGTTCCCAGCATGTACACTGTATTGCACTGAAGAGGAGCTACTGTTCTTCTCAGTTTCCTAAGCAGAATTGAACTAGATATGGCCCGTGTGTGTATGAAGCACATCTCTTTTGTTCTGAGCAAGCTGACTGTTCTAGCCCTATAGGAAACACAGTAGAGTAGAAGAGTGCTCTTTTCTCAAAAGCAGAGTGTGTTTCTTGTAAGGCAAGATAGCATTTGTTTCCCAGTCCTAAATGGAGTTGAATCACATGCAGTTTCTGGTCCTACGAGCAAGAGTTGTTTTCTGGTAAGGAAAGTCACTATTGCGCTTCTGTTGACATACACAGTGCAAATAGCACTCGCGTCTGTTTCCAGCAAGTACAGTGTATTGGACTGAAGAGGAATTGAACTAGATATGGCCCGTGTGTGTATGAAGCACATCTCTTTTATTCTGAGCAAGCTCACTGTTCTGGCCTTATAGGAAACACAGTAGAGTACAAGAGTGCTCTTTTCTCAAAAGCAGAGTGTGTTTCTTCTAAGGCGATATAGCATTTGTTTCCCAGTCCTAAATGGAGTTGAATCACATGCAGTTTCTGGTCCTATGAGCAAGAGTTGTTTTCTGGTAAGGAAAGTCACTATTGCGCTCCCATTGCCAAACACAGTGCAAATAGCACTCGCATCTGTTCCCAGCAAGTACAGTGTATTGGACTGAAGAGGAGCTACTGTTTTTGTCAGTTTCCTAAGCAGAATTGAACTGGATATGGCCATTTGTGTAGGAAGCACAGTTCTTTTGTTCTGAGCAAGCTCACTGTACTGGCCCTATAGGAAACACAGTAGAGTAGAAGAGTGCTCTTTTCTCAAAAGCAGAGTGTGTTTCTTGTAAGGCGAGCCAGCGTTTGTTTCCCAGTCCTAAATGGAGTTGAATCACATGCAGTTTTTGGTCCTACGAGCAAGAGTTGTTTTCTTTTAAGGAAAGTCACTATTGTGCTCACGTTGACATACACAGTGCAAATAGCACTCGCGTCTGTTCCCAGCAAGTACAGTGTATTGGACTGAAGAGGAGCTACTGTTCTTGTCAGTTTCCTAAGCAGAGTTGAACTAGATATGGCCCGTGTGCGTAGGAAGCACAGTTCTTTTGTTCTGAGCAAGCTCACTGTTCAGACCCCATAGGACACATTGTAGAGAAGAAGAGTGCTCTTTTCTCAAAAGCAGAGTGTATTTCTTGTAAGGCGAGCTAGCTTTTTTTTCCCAGTCCTAAATGAATTTGAATCACATTCAGTTTCTGGTCCTAAGAGTAGAGTTATTTTTTGGTAAGAAGAGTCACTATTGCGCTCACAATGCCATACACTGTACAAATAGCACTTGGGACTGTTCCAATCAAGTACAGTGTGTTGGACTGAAGATGAGCTACTGTTCTTGTCAGTTTCCTAAGCAGAGTTGAACTAGATATGGCCCGTGTGTATAGGAAGCACAGTTCTTTTGTTCTGAACAAGCTCACTGTTCGGACCCCATAGGAAACACAGTAGAGTAGAAGAGTGCTGTTTTCTCAAAAGCAGAGTGGGTTTCTTGTAAGGTGAGCTAGCGTTTGCTTCCCAGACCTAAATGGAGTTGAACCACATGCAGTTTCTGGTCCTACAATCAAGAGTTGTTTTCTGGTAAGAAGAGTCACTATTTCGCTCCCATTGTCATACACAGGGCAAACAGCACTGGCGTCTGTTCCCAGCATGTACAGTGTATTGGACTGAAGCGGATCTACTGTTCTTGTCAGTTTCCGATGCAGAGTTGAACTAGATATGGCCCCTGTGTGTAGGAAGCACATTTCTTTTGTTCTGAGCAAGCTTACTGTTCTGACCCTATAGGAAAAACAGTAGAGTAGAAGAGCACTCCTTTCTCAAAAACAGAGTGTGTTTCCTTTAAGGCGAGCTAGCGTTTGTTTCCCAGTCCTAAATGGAGTTGAATCACATGCAGTTTCTGGTCCTACAAGCAAGAGTATTTTCTGGTAAGAAGAGTCACTATTGCGCTCCCATTGTCATACACAGGGCAAACAGCACTGGCATTTGTTCCCAGCATGTACAGTGTATTGGACTGAAGAGGATCTACTGTTCTTGTCAGGTTCCTAAGCAGAGTTGAACTAGATATGGCCCGTGTGTGTATGAAGCACATTTCTTTTGTTCTGAGCAAGCTCACTGTTCTGGCCCTATAGGAAACACAGTAGAGTAGAAGAGTGCTCTTTTCTCAAAAGCAGAGTGTGTTTCTTGTAAGGCAAGCTAGCATTTGTTTCCCAGTCCTAAATGGAGTTGAATCACATGCAGTTTCTGTTCCTACGAGCAATGGTTCTTTTCTGGTAAAAAGAGTCACTATTGCGCTCCCATTTCCGTACACAGTGCGAATAGCCCTCGCGTCTGTTCCCAGCAAGTACAGTGTATTGGACTAAAGAGGAGCTACTGTTCTTGTCAGTTTCCTAAGCAGAGTTGAACTAGATATGGCCCGTGTGTGCAGGACGCACAGTTCTTTTGTTCTGAACAAGCTCTCTGTGCTGGCCCTATAGGAAACACAGTAGAGTAGAAGAGTGCTCTTTTCTCAGAAGCAGAGTGTGTTTCTTGTAAGACGAGCTAGTGTTTGTTTCCAAGTCTTAAATGGAGTTGAATCACATGCAGTTTCTGGTCTTACGAGCAAGAGTTATTTTCTGGTAAGAAGAGTCACTATTGTGCTCCCATTGCTGTACACAGTGCAAATAGCACTGGCGTCTGTTCCCAGCATGTACAGTGTATTGGACTGAAGAGGATCTACTGTTCTTGTCAGTTTACTAAACAGAATTGAACTAGATATGGCCGGGTGTTTAGGAAGCACAGTTCTTTTGTTCTGAGCAAGCTCACTGTTCTGGCGCTATAGGAAACACAGTAGACTAGAAGAGTGCTCTTTCCTCAAAAGCAGAGTGTGTTTCTTGTAAGGCGAGCTAGCGTTTGTTTCCCAGTCCTAAACGTAGTTGAATGACATGCAGTTTCTGGTCCTATGAGCAAGAGTTGTTTTCTGGTAAGAAAAGTCACTATTGTGCTCCCATTGCTGTACACAGTGCAAATAGCACTCGCGTATGTTCCCAGCAAGTACAGTGTATTGGACTGAAGAGGAGCTACTGTTCTTGTCAGTTTCCTAAGCAGAGTTGAACTAGATATGGCCCGTGTTTGTATGAAACACAGTTCTTTTCTTCTGAGCAATCTCACTGTTCTGGCACTATAGGAAACACAGTAGAGTAGAAGAGTTCTCTTTTCTCAAAAGTAGAGTTTGTTTCTTGTAAGGCGAGCTAGCGTTTGTTTCCCAGTCCTAAATGGAGTTGAATCACATACAGTTTTTGGTCCTACATGAAAGAGTTGTTTTCTGGTAAGGAAAGTCACTATTGCGCTCCCATTGACATACACAGTGCAAATAGCACTCGCGTCTGTTCCCAACAAGTACAGTGTATTGGACTGAAGAGGAGCTACTGTTCTTGTCAGTTTCCTAAGCAGAGTTGAACTAGATATGGCCCGTGTGTGTAGGAAGCACAGTTCTTTTGTTCTGAGCAAGCTCACTGTTTGGACGCCATAGGAAAAACAGTAGAGTAGAAGTGTGCCCTATTCTCAAAAGCAGAGCGTGTTTCTTGTAAGGCGAGCTAGCGTTTGTTTCCCATTCCTAAGTGGAGTTGAATCACATGCAGTTTCTGGTCCTAAGAGCAAAAGTTGTTTTCTGGTAAGAAAAGTCACTATTGTGCTCCTATTACTGTAAACAGTGCAAATAGCACTGGCGTCTGTTACCAGCAAGTACAGTGTATTGGACTGAAGTGGAGCTACTGTTCTCGTCTGTTTCCTAAGCAGAGTTGAACTACATATGGCCCGTGTGTGTAGGAAGCACAGATCTTTTATTCTGAGCAATCTCACTGTTCTGGCCCTAAAGGAGACACAGTAGAGTAAAAGAGTGCTCTTTTCTCAAAAGCAGAGTGTGTTTCTTGTAAGACAAGCTAGCATGTGTTTCCCAGTCCTAAATGGAGTTGAATCACATGCAGTTTCTGGTTCTACGAGCAAGAGTTTTTTCTGGTAAGAAGAGTCACTATTGTGCTCCCACTGTCATACACAGGGAAATAGCACTGGCATCTGTTCCCAGCATGTACAGTGAATTGGACTGAAGAGGATCTACTGTTCTTGTCAGGTTCCTAAGCAGAGTTGAACTAGATGTGGCCCGTGTGTGCAGGAAGCACAGTTCTTTTGTTCTGAGTAAGCTCACTGTTCTGACCCTATAGGAAACACAGTAGAGTAGAATTGTGCTCTTTTCTCAAAAGCAGAGTGTGTTTTTTGTAAGGCGAGCTAGCATTTGTTTCCCAGTCCTAAATGGAGTTGAATCACGTGCAGTTTCTGGTCCTACAAGCAAGAGTTGTTTTCTGGTAAGAAGAGTCACTATTGCACTCCCATTGACATACACAGGGCAAATAGCACTGGCGTCTGTTCCCAACATGTACAGTGTATTGGACTGAAGAGGATCTACTGTTCTTTTCAGTTTCCTAAGCAGAATTATACTAGATATGGCCATGTGTGTAGGAAGCACAGTTCTTTTGTTCTGAGCAATCTCACTGTTCTGGCCCTATAGAAAACACAGTAGAGTAGAACAGTGCTCTTTTCTCAAAAGCAGAGTTTGTTTCTTGCAAGGTGAGCTAGCGTTTGTTTCCCAGTCCTAAATGGAGTTGAATCACATGCAGTTTTTGGTCATACGAGCAAGAGTTGTTTTCTGGTAAGGAAAGTCACTATTGCGCTCCCTCTGCCATACACAGCTCAAATAGCACTCACTTCTGTTCCCAGCAAGTACAGTTTGTTGGACTGTAGAGGAGCTACTGTTCTTGTCAGTTTCCTAAGCAGAGTTGAACTAGATATGTCCGGTGTGTGTAGGAAACACAGTACTTTTGTTCTGAGCAAGCTCACTGTGCGGACCCCATAGGAAACACATTGCTCTTTTCTCAAAGCAGAGTGTGTTTCTTGTAAGGCGAGATAGCGTTTGCTTCCCAGACCTAAATGGAGTTGAATCACATGCAGTTTCTGGTCCTAAAAGCAAGAGTTGTTTTCTGGTAAGAAGAGTCACTATTGAGCTCGCATTGTCATACACAGGGCAAATAGCACTGGCGTCTGTTCCCAGCCTGTACAGTGTATTGGACTGAAGAGGATCTATTGTTCTTGTCAGTTTCCTCTGCAGAGTTGAACTAGATATGGCCCGTGTGTGTAGGCAGCACAGTTCTTTTGTTCTGAGCAAGCTCAATCTTCTGGCCCTATAGGAAACACAGTAGAGTAGCAGAGTGCTCTTTTCTCAAAAGCAGAGTGTGTTTCTTGTAAGGCGAGCTAGTGTTTGTTTCCAAGTCCTAGATGGAGTTGAATCACATGCAGTTTCTGTTCCTACGAGCAAGAGTTGTTTTCTGGTAAGAAGAGTCACTATTTTGCTTCCATTGTCATACACAGGGCAAATAGCACTGGCTTCTTTTCCCAGCATGTACAGTGTATTGCACTGAAGAGGATCTACTGCTCTTGTCAATTTCCTAAGCAGAATTGAACTAGATATGGCCATGTGTGCAGGAAGTACAGTTCTTTTGTTCTGAGCAAGCTCACTGTTCTGGCCCTATAGGAAACACAGTAGAGTAGAAGAGTGCTCTTTTCTCAAAAGCAGAGTGTGTTTCTTTTAAGGCGAGCTAGCGTTTGTTTCCCAGTCCTAAATGGAGTTGAATCACATGCAGTTTTTGGTCCTACGCGCAAGAGTTGTTTTCTGGTAAGGAAAGTCACTATTGCGCTTCCATTGCCAAACACAGTGCAAATAGCACTTGCATCTGTTCCCAGCAAATACAGTGTATTGGACTGAAGAGGAGCTACTGTTCTTGTCAGTTTCCTAAGCAGAGTTGAACTAGATATGGCCCGTGTGCGTAGGAAGCACAGTTCTTTTGTTCTGAGCAAGCTCACTGTTCGGACCCCATAGGACACATAGTAGAGAAGAAGAGCGCTCTTTTCTCAAAAGCAGAGTATGTTTCTTGTAAGGTGAGCTAGCTTTTGTTTCCCAGTCCTAAATGAATTTGAATCACATGCAGGTTCTGGTCCTACGAGTAGAGTTATTTTTTGGTATGAAGAGTCACTATTGCGCCCCCAATACCATACACAGTACAAATAGCACTTGCGTCTGTTTCAATCAAGTACAGTGAATTGGACTGAAGAGGAGCTGCTGTTCTTGCCAGTTTTCTAAGCAGAATTGAACTAGATATGGCCCGTGTGTGTATGAAGAACATTTCTTTTGTTCTGAGCAAGCTCACTGTTCTGGCCCTTTAGGAAACACAATAGAGTAGAGTGCTCTTTTCTCAAAAGCAGAGTGTGTTTCTTGTAAGGCAAGCTAGCGTTTGTTTCCCAGTCCTAAATGGAGTTGAATCCCATGCAGTTTCTGGTCCTAGGAGCAAGAGTTGTTTTGTGGTAAGAAGAGTCACTATTGCGCTCCCATTGTCATACACAGTGCAAATAGCACTGGCATCTGTTCCCAGCAAGTACAGTGTATTGGACTGAAGAGGAGCTACTGTTCTCGTCAGTTTCCTAAGCAGAGTTGAACTATATATGGCCCGTGTGTAGGAAGCTCAGTTCTTTTGTTCTGAGAAAGCTCACTGTTCTGGCCCTATAGGAAACACAGTAGAGTACAAGAGTGCTCTTTTCTCAAAAGCAGAGTGTGTTTTTTGTAAGGCGAGATAGCATTTGTTTTCCAGTCCTAAATGGAGTTGAATCACATGCAGTTTCTGGTCCTACGAGCAAGAGTTTTTTTCTGGTAAAAAGAGTCACTATTGCGCTCCCAATGCCGTACACAGTGCAAATAGCACTGGCGTCTGTTCCCAGCAAGTAGAGTGTATTGGACTGAAGAGGAGCTACTGTTCTTGTCAGTTTCCTAAGCAGAGTTGAACTAGATATGGCCCGTGTGTGCAGAAAGCACAGTTCTTTTGTTCTGAGCAAGCTAACTGTTCTGGCCCTATAGGAAACACAGTAGAGTAGAAGAGTGCTCTTTTCTCAAAAGCAGAGTTTGTTTCTTGTAAGGCGAGCTAGCGTTTGTTTCCCAGTCCTAAATGGAGTTGAATCTCATGCAGTTTTTGGTCCTACACTCAAGAGTTGTTTTCTGGTAAGGAAAGTTACTATTGCGCTCCCATTGCCGAACACAGTGCAAATAGCACTCGCATCTGTTCCCAGCAAGTACAGTGTATTGGACTGAAGAGGAGCTACTGTTCTTGTCAGTTTCCTAAGCAGAATTGAACTGGATATGGCCATTTGTGTAGGAAGCACAGTTCTTTTGTTCTGAGCAAGCTCACTGTACTGGCCCTATAAGAAACACAGTAGAGTAGAAGAGTGCTCTTTTCTCAAAAGCAGAGTGTGTTTCTTGTAAGGCGAGCTAGCGTTTGTTTCCCAGTCCTAAAAGGAGTTGAATCACATGCAGTTTTTGGTCCTACGAGCAAGAGTTGTTTTCTGGTAAGAAGAATCACTATTGCGCTCCCTTTGTCATACACAGGGCAAATAGCACTGGCATTTGTTCCCAGCATGTACAGTGTATTGGACTGAAGAGGATCTACTGTTCTTGTCAGATTCCTAAGCAGAGTTGAACTAGATATGGCCTGTGTGTGCAGGAAGTACAGTTCTTTTGTTCTGAGCAAGCTCACTGTTCTGGCCCTATAGGAAACACAGTAGAGTAGAAGAGTGCTCTTTTCTCAAAAGCAGAGTGTGTTTCTTGTAAGGCGAGCTAGCATTTGTTTCCCAGTCCTAAATGGAGTTGAATCACGAGCAGTTTCTGGTCCTAAAAGCAAGAGTTGTTTTCTGGTAAGAAGAGTCACAATTGCCCTCCCAATGTCATACACAGGGCAAATAGCACTGGCGTCTGTTCCCAGCATGTACAGTGTATTGAACTGAAGAGGATCTACTGTTCTTTTCAGTTTCCTAAGCAGAATTTTACTAGATATGGCCATATGTGTAGGAAGCACAGTTCTTCTGTTAAGAGCAATCTCACTGTTCTGGCCCTATAGGAAACACAGTAGAGTAGAACAGTGCTCTTTTCTCAAAAGGAGAGTGTGTTTCTTGCAAGGTGAGCTAGCGTTTGTTTCCCAGTCCTAAATGGAGTTGAATCACATGCAGTTTTTGGTCATACGAGCAAGAGTTGTTTTCTGGTAAGGAAAGTCACTATTGCGCTCCCTTTGCCATACACAGCTCAAATAGCACTCACTTCTGTTCCCAGCAAGTACAGTGTGTTGGACTGAAGAGGAGCTACTGTTTTTGTCAGTTTCCTAAGCAGAGTTGAACTAGATATGTCCCGTGTGTGTAGGAAACACAGTACTTTTGTTCTGAGCAAGCTCACTGTGCGGACCCCATAGGAAACACATTGCTCTTTTCTCAAAGCAGAGTGTGTTTCTTGTAAGGCGAGATAGCGTTTGCTTCCCAGACCTAAATGGAGTTGAATCACATGTAGTTTCTGGTCCTAAAAGCAAGAGTTGTTTTCTGGAAGAAGAGTCACTATTGAGCTCGCATTGTCATACACAGGGCAAATAGCACTGGCGTCTGTTCCCAGCCTGTACAGTGTATTGGACTGAAGAGGATCTATTGTTCTTGTCAGTTTCCTCTGCAGAGTTGAACTAGATATGGCCCGTGTGTGTAGGCAGCACAGTTCTTTTGTTCTGAGCAAGCTCACTGTTCTGGCCCTATAGGAAACACAGTAGAGTAGAAGAGTGCTCTTTTCTCAAAAGCAAAGTGTGTTTCTTTTAAGGCGAGCTAGTGTTTGTTTCCCAGTCCTAAATGGAGTTGAATCACATGCAGTTTTTGGTCCTACGTGCAAGAGTTGTTTTCTAGTAAGGAAAGTCACTATTGTGCTTCCATTGCCAAACACAGTGCAAATAGCACTTGCATCTGTTCCCAGCAAATACAGTGTATTGGACTGAAGAGGAGCTACTCTTCTTGTCAGTTTCCTAAGCAGAGTTGAACTAGATATGGCCTGTGTGCATAGGAAGCACAGTTCTTTTGTTCTGAGCAAGCTCACTGTTCGGACCCCATAGGACACATAGTAGAGAAGAAGAGTGCTCTTTTCTCAAAAGCAGAGTATGTTTCTTGTAAGGTGAGCTAGCTTTTGTTTCCCAGTCCTAAATGAATTTGAATCACATGCAGGTTCTGGTCCTACGAGTAGAGTTATTTTTTGGTATGAAGAGTCACTATTGCGCCCCCAATGCCATACACAGTACAAATAGCACTTGCGTCTGTTCCAATCAAGTACAGTGAATTGGACAGAAGAGGAGCTGCTGTTCTTGCCAGTTTCCTAAGCAGAGTTGAACTATATATGGCCCGTGTGTGTAGGAAGCTCAGTTCTTTTGTTCTGAGAAAGCTCACTGTTCTGGCCCTATAGGAAACACATTAGAGTACAAGAGTGCTCTTTTCTCAAAAGCAGAGTGTTTTTCTTGTAAGGCGAGATAGCATTTGTTTCCCAGTCCTAAATGGAGTTGAACATCATGCAGTTTCTGGTCCTACGAGCAAGAGTTGTTTTCTGGTCCTACGAGCAAGTGTTGTTTTCTGGTAAAAAGAGTCACTATTGCGCTCCCAATGCCATACACAGTGCAAATAGCACTCGCCTCTGTTCCCAGCAAGTACAGTGTATAGGACTGAAGAGGAGCTACTGTTCTTGTCAGTTTCCTAAGCAGAGTTGAACTAGATATGGCCAGTGTGCAGGAAGCACAGTTCTTTTGTTCTGAGCAAGCTAACTGTTCTGGCCCTATAGGAAACACAGTAGAGTAGAAGAGTGCTCTTTTCTCAAAAGCAGAGTATGTTTCTTGTAAGGCGAGCTGGTGTTTGTTTCCCAGTCCTCAATGGAGTTGAATCACATGCAGTTTTTGGTCCAATGCGCAAGAGTTGTTTTCTGGTAAGGAAAGTCACTATTGTGCGCCCATTGCCAAACACAGTGCAAATAGCACTCGTATCTGTTCCCAGCAAGTACAGTGTATTGGACTGAAGAGGAGCTACTGTTCTTGTCAGTTTCCTAAGCAGAATTGAACAGGATATGACCATTTGTGTAGGAAGCACATTTCTTTTGTTCTGAGCAAGCTCACTCTTCTGGCCCTATAGGAAACACAGTAGAGTAGAGGAGGGCTCTTTTCTCAAAAGCAGAGTGTGTTTCTTGGGAAGCAAGCTAGTGTTTGTTTCCAATTCAGAAATGGAGTTGAATCCCATGAAGTTTCTAGTCAAACGAGCAAGAGTTGTTTTCTGGTAAGAAGAGTCACTATTGCGCTCCCATTGTCATACACAGTGCAAATAGCACTCGCGTCTGTTCCCAGCAAGTACAATGTATTGGACTGAAGGGGATCTACTGTTCTTGTCAGTTTCCTAAGCAGAATGGAACTAGATATGGCCCGTGTGTGTAGGAAGCACAGTTCTTTTGTTCTGAGCAAGCTCACTGTTCGGACCCCATAGGAAACACAGTAGAGTAGAAGTGTGCCCTTTTCTCAAATCAGAGCTTGTTTCTTGTAAGGCAAGCTAGCGTTTGTTTACCAGTCCTAAGTGGAGTTGAATCACATGCAGTTTCTGGTCCTAAGAGCCAGAGTTGTTTTCTGGTAAGAGGGGTCAGTATTGTGCTCCCATTGCTGTACACAGTACAAATAGCATCGTCTGTTCCCAGCAAGTACAGTGTATTGGACTGAAGAAGAGCTACTGTTCTCGTCAGTTTCCTAAGCAGAGTTGAACTAGATATGGCCCGTGTGTGTAGGAAGCACAGTTCTTTTGTTCTGAGCAAGCTCACTGTTCTGGCCCTATAGGAAACACAGTAGAGTACAAGAGTGCTCTTTTCTCAAAAGCAGAGTGTGTTTCTTGTAAGGCGAGATAGCATTTGTTTCCCAGTCCTAAATGGAGTTGAATCCCATGCAGATTCTGGCCCTACGAGCAAGAGTTGTTTTCTGGTAAGAAAAGTCACTATTGTGCTCCCATTGTCATACACAGTGCAAATAGCACTGGCGTCTGTTTTCAGCAAGTACAGTGTATTGGACTGAAGATGATCTACTGTTCTTGTCAGTTTCCTAAGCAGAATTGAACTAGATATGGCCCGTGTGTGTAGGATGCACAGTTATTTTGTTCTGAGCAAGCTCACTGTACTGGCCCTATAGGAAAAACAGCAGAGTAGAAGAGTGCTCTTTTCTCAAAAGCAGATTGTGTTTCTTGTAAGGCGAGGCTAGAGTCTGTTTCCCAGTCGTAAATGGAGTTGAATCACATTCAGTTTTTGGTCCTACGAGCAAGAGTTGTTTTCTGGTAAGGAAAGTCACTATTGTGCTCCCATTTCCATACCCAGTGCAAATAGCACTCGCATCTGTTCCCAGCAAGTACAGTGTATTGGACTGAAATGGAGCTACTGTTCTTGTCAGTTTCCTATGCAGTGTTGAACTAGATATTGCCTGTGTGTATAGGAAGCACAGTTCTTTTGTTCTGAGCAAGCTCACTGTTCTGGCGCTATAGGAAAGACAGTAGAGTAGAAGAGTGCTCTTTTCTCAAAAGCAGAGTGTGTTTCTTGTAAGGCTAGCTAGCGTTTGTTTCCCAGTCCTAAATGGAGTTGAATCACATGCAGTTTCTGATCCTATGAGCAAGAGTTGTTTTCTGGTAAAAGGAGACACTATTGTGCTCCCATTGTCATACACAGGGCAAATAGCATGGGCGTCTGTTCCCAGCATGTAGAGTGTATTGGACTGAAGAGGAGCTACTGTTCTTGTCAGATTCCTAAGCAGAATTGAACTGGATATGGCCATGTGTATAGGAAGCACAGTTCTTTTGTTCTGAGCAAGCTCACTGTACTGGCCCTATAGGAAACACAGTAGAGTAGAAGAGTGCTCTTTTCTCAAAAGCAGAGTCTGCTTCTTCTAAGGCGAGCTAGCGTTTGTTTCCCAGTCCTAAATGGAGTTGAATCACATACAGTTTTTGGTCCTACATGCAAGAGTTATTTTCTGATAAGGAAAGTCACTATTGCGCTCCCATTGCCATACACAGTGCAAATAGCACTCGCATCTGTTCCCAGCAAGTACAGTGTATTGGACTGAAGAAGAGCTACTGGTCTTGACAGTTTCCTAAGCAGAGTTGAACTAGATATGGCCCGTGTGCATAGGAAGCACACTTCTTTTGTTCTGAGCAAGCTCACTGTTCGGAACCCATAGGACACATAGTAGAGAAGAAGAGTGCTCTTTTCTCAAAAGCAGAGTGTGTTTCTTGTAAGGCTGGATATTGTTTGTTTCCCAGTCAGAAACGGAGTTGAATCTCATGCAGTTTCTGGTCCTACGAGCAAGAGTTGTTTTCTGGTAAGGAAAGTCACTATTGGGCACCCATTGTCATACACAGGGCAAATAGCACTGGCATTTGTTCCCAGCATGTACAGTGTATTGGACTGAAGAGGATCTACTGTTCTTGTCAGGTTCCTAAGCAGAGTTGAACTAGATATGGCCCGTGTGTGTATGAAGCACATTTCTTCTGTTCTGAGCTAGCTCACTGTTCTGTCCCTATAGGAAACACAGTAGAGTAGAAGAGTACTCTTTTCTCAAAACAGAGTGTGTTTCTTGTAAGGCGAGCTAGCGTTTGTTTCCCTGTCCTAAATGGATTTGAATCACATGCAGTTTCTGGTGCTACGAGCAAAAGTGTTTTCTGTTAAGAAGAGTCACTATTGCGCTCCGATTGTCATACACAGGGCAAATAGCACTGGCATTTGTTCCCAGCATGTACAGTGTATTGGACTGAAGAGGATCTACTGTTCTTGTCAGGTTCCTAAGCAGAGTTGAACTAGATATGGCCCGTGTGTTTATGAAGCACATTTCTTCTGTTGTGAGCAAGCTCACTGTTCTGGCCCTATAGGAAACACCGTAGAGTAGATGTGTGCCCTATTCTCAAAAGCAGAGTGTGTTTCTTGTAAGGCGAGCTGGCGTTTGTTTCCCAATCCTAAATGGAGTTGAATCACATGCAGTTTCTGGTCCTACGAGCAAGAGTTGTTTTCTGGTAAGAAGAGTCACTATTGTGCTCCCATTGCTGTACACAGTGCAAATAGCACTCGCGTCTGTTCCCAGCAAGTACAGTGTATTGGACTGAAGAGGAGCTACTGTTCTCGTCAGTTTCCTAAGCAGAGTTGAACTAGATATGGCCCGTGTGTGTAGGAAGCACAGTTCTTTTGGTCTGAGCAAGCTCATTGTTCTGGCCCTATAGGAAACACCATAGGGTAGAAGTGTGCCCTTTTCTCAAAAGCAGAGCTTGTTTCTTGTAAGGCAAGCTAGCGTTTGTTTCCCAGTCCTAAGTGGAGTTGAATCACATGCAGTTTCTGGTCCTATGAGCAAGAGTTGTTTTCTGGTCCTACGAGCAAGTGTTGTTTTCTGGAAAAAAGAGTCACTATTGCGCTCCCAATGCCATACACAGTGCAAATAGCACTCGCGTCTGTTCCCAGCAAGTACAGTGTATTGGACTGAAGAGGAGCTACTGTTCTTGTCAGTTTCCTAAGCAGAGTTGAACTAGATATGGCCAGTGTGCAGGAAGCACAGTTCATTTGTTCTGAGCAAGCTCACTGTTCTGGCCCTATAGGAAACACAGTAGAGTAGAAGAGTGCTCTTTTCTCAAAAGCAGAGTATGTTTCTTGTAAGGCGAGCTGGTGTTTGTTTCCCAGTCCTCAATGGAGTTGAATCACATACAGTTTTTGGTCCTATGCGCAAGAGTTGTTTTCTGGTAAGGAAAGTCACTATTGTGCGCCCATTGCCAAACACAGTGCAAATAGCACTCGCATCTGTTCCCAGCAAGTACAGTGTATTGGACTGAAGAGGAGCTACTGTTCTTGTCAGTTTCCTAAGCAGAATTGAACAGGATATGACCATTTGTGTAGGAAGCACATTTCTTTTGTTCTGAGCAAGCTCACTCTTCTGGCCCTATAGGAAACACAGTAGAGTAGAGGAGGGCTCTTTTCTCAAAAGCAGAGTGTGTTTCTTGGGAGGCAAGCTAGTGTTTGTTTCCAATTCAGAAATGGAGTTGAATCCCATGAAGTTTCTAGTCAAATGAGCAAGAGTTGTTTTCTGGTAAGAAGAGTCACTATTGCGCTCCCATTGTCATACACAGTGCAAATAGCACTCGCGTCTGTTCCCAGCAAGTACAATGTATTGGACTGAAGGGGATCTACTGTTCTTGTCAGTTTCCTAAGCAGAGTTGAACTAGATATGGCCCGTGTTTGTAGGAAGCACAGTTCTTTTGTTCTGAGCAAGCTCACTGTTCGGACCCCATAGGAAACACAGTAGAGTAGAAGTGTGCCCTTTTCTCAAATCAGAGCTTGTTTTTTGTAAGGCAAGCTAGCATTTGTTTCCCAGTCCTAAGTGGAGTTGAATCACATGCAGTTTCTGTTCCTAAGAGCCAGAGTTGTTTTCTGGTAAGAGGGGTCACTATTGTGCTCCCATTGCTGTACACAGTACAAATAGCACTCGTCTGTTCCCAGTAAGTACAGTGTATTGGACTGAAGAAGAGCTACTGTTCTCGTCAGTTTCCTAAGCAGAGTTGAACTAGATATGGCCCGTATGTGTAGGAAACACAGTTCTTTTGTTCTGAGCAAGCTCACTGTTCTGGCCCTATAGGAAACACAGTAGAGTACAAGAGTGCTCTTTTCTATAAAGCAGAGTGTGTTTCTTGTAAGGCGAGATAGCATTTGTTTCCCAGTCCTAAATGGAGTTGAATCACATGCAGTTTCTGTTCCTACGAGCAAGAGTTGTTTTCTGGTAAAAAAAGTCACTATTGTGCTCCCAATTTCTAACACAGTGAAAATAGCTCTCGTGTCTGTTCCCAGGAAGTACAGTGTATTGGACTGAAGAGGAGCTACTGTTCTTGTCAGTTTCCTAAGCAGAGTTGAACTAGATATGGCCCGTGTGTGCAGGAAGCACAGTTCTTTTGCTCTGAGCAAGCTCTCTGTTCTGGCCCTTTAGGAAACACAGTAGAGTAGAAAAGTGCTCTTTTCTCAGAAGCAGAGTGTGTTTCTAGTAAGATGAGCTAGTGTTTGTTTCCAAGTCCTAAATGGAGTTGAATCACATGCAGTTTCTGGTCGTACGAGCAAGAGTTATTTTCTGGTAAGAAGAGTCACTATTGCGCTCCCATTGCTGTACACAATGCAAATAGCACTTGCGTCTGTTCCCAGCATGTACAGTGTATTGGACTGAAGATTATCTACTGTTCTTGTCAGTTTACTAAACAGAATTGAACTAGATATGGCCGTGTGTTTAAAAAGCACATTTCTTTTGTTCTGAGCAAGCTCACTGTACTGGCCCTATAGGAAACACAGTAGAGTAGAAGAGTGCTCTTTTCTCAAAAGCAGAGTGTGTTTATTGTAAGGCGAGCTACCGTTTGTTTCCCAGTCCTAAATGGAGTTGAATCACATGCAGTTTTTGGTCCTATGAACAAGAGTGGTTTTCTGGTAAGGAAAGTCACTATTGCGCTCCCATTGACATACACAGTGCAAATAGCACTCGCGTCTGTTCCCAAGAAGTACAGTGTATTGGACTATAGAGGAGCTACTGTTCTTGTCAGTTTCCTAAGCAGAATAGAACTAGATATGGCCCATGTGTGTAGGAAGCACATTTCTTTTGTTCTGAGCAAGCTCACTGTTCGGACCCCATAGGAAACACAGTAGAGTAGAAGTGTGCCCTATTCTCAAGAGCAGAGCATGTTTCTTGTAAGGCGAGCTAGCGTTTGTTTCCCAGTCCTAAGTGGAGTTGAATCACATGCAGTTTCTGGTCCTAAGAGCAAAAGTTGTTTTCTGGTAAGAAAAGTCACTATTGTGCTCCTATTACTGTGCACAGTGCAAATAGCACTCGCGTCTGTTCTCAGCAAGTACAGTGCATTGGAGTGAAGAGGAGCTACTGTTCTCGTCAGTTTCCTAAGCAGAGTTGAACTAGATATTGCCTGTGTGTATAGGAAGCACAGTTCTTTTGTTCTGAGCAAGCTCACTGTTCTGGCGCTATAGGAAAGACAGTAGAGTAGAAGAGTGCTCTTTTCTCAAAAGCAGAGTGTGTTTTGTAAGGCTAGCTAGCATTTGTTTCCCAGTCCTAAATGGAGTTGAATCACATGCAGTTTCTGATCCTATGAGCAAGAGTTGTTTTCTGGTAAAAGGAGACACTATTGTGCTCCCATTGTCATACACAGGGCAAATAGCATGGGCGTCTGTTCCCAGCATGTAGAGTGTATTGGACTGAAGAGGAGCTACTGTTCTTGTCTGATTCCTAAGCAGAATTGAACTGGATATGGCCATGTGTATAGGAAGCACAGTTCTTTAGTTCTGAGCAAGCTCACTGTACTGGCCCTATAGGAAACACAGTAGAGTAGAAGAGTGCTCTTTTCTCAAAAGCAGAGTCTGTTTCTTGTAAGGCGAGCTAGCGATTGTTTCCCAGTCCTAAATGGAGTTGAATCACATACAGTTTTTGGTCCTACACGCAAGAGTTGTTTTCTGGTAAGGAAAGTCACTGTTGCGCTCCCATTGCCATACACAGTGCAAATAGCACTCGCATCTCTTCCCAGCAAGTACAGTGTATTGGACTGAAGAGGAGCTACTGTTCTTGACAGTTTCCTAAGCAGAGTTGAACTAGATATGGCCCGTGTGCGTAGGAAGCACAGTTCTTTTGTTCTGAGCAAGCTCACTGTTCGGAACCCATAGGACACATAGTAGAGAAGAAGAGTGCTCTTTTCTCAAAAGCAGAGTGTGTTTCTTGTAAGGCTGGCTATTGTTTGTTTCCCAGTCAGAAACGGAGTTGAATCTCATGCAGTTTCTGGTCCTATGAGCAAGAGTTGTTTTCTGGTAAGGAAAGTCACTATTGGGCTCCCATTGTCATACACAGGGCAAATAGCACTGGCATTTTTTCCCAGCATGTACAGTGTATTGGACTGAAGAGGATCTACTGTTCTTGTCAGGTTCCTAAGCAGAGTTGAACTAGATATGGCCCGTGTGTGTATGAAGCACATTTCTTCTGTTCTGAGCAAGCTCACTGTTCTGTCCCTATAGGAAACACAGTAGAGTAGAAGAGTACTCTTTTCTCAAAACAGAGTGTGTTTCTTGTAAGGCGAGCTAGCGTTTGTTTCCCTGTCTTAAATGGATTTGAATCACATGCAGTTTCTGGTGCTATGAGCAAAAGTGTTTTCTGGTAAGAAGAGTCACTATTGTGCTCCCATTGTCATACACAGGGCAAATAGCACTGGCATTTGTTCCCAGCATGTACAGTGTATTGGACTGAAGAGGATCTACTGTTCTTGTCAGGTTCCTAAGCAGAGTTGAACTAGATATGGCCCGTGTGTTTATGAAGCACATTTCTTCTGTTGTGAGCAAGCTCACTGTTCTGGCCCTATAGGAAACACCGTAGAGTAGATGTGTGCCCTATTCTCAAAAGCAGAGTGTGTTTCTTGTAAGGCGAGCTGGTGTTTGTTTCCCAATCCTAAATGGAGTTGAATCACATGCAGTTTCTGGTCCTACGAGCAAGTGTTGTTTTCTGGTAAGAAGAGTCACTATTGTGCTCCCATTGCTGTACACAGTGCAAATCGCACTCGCGTCTGTTCCCAGCAAGTACAGTGTATTGGACTGAAGAGGAGCTACTGTTTTTGTCAGTTTCCTAAGCAGAGTTGAAGTAGATATGGCCCGTGTGTAGGAAGCACAGTTCTTTTGGTCTGAGCAAGCTCATTGTTCTGGACCTACAGGAAACACAGTAGAGTAGATGTGTGCCCTTTTCTCAAAAGCAGAGCTTGTTTCTTGTAAGGCAAGCTAGCATTTGTTTCCCAGTCCTAAGTGGAGTTGAATCACATGCAGTTTCTGGTCCTACGAGCAAGAGTTGTTTTCTGGTAAAAAGAGTCACTATTGCGCTCCCAATTCCGTACACAGTGCAAATAGCACTCGCGTCTATTCCCAGCAAGTACAGTGTATTGGACTGAAGGGGATCTACTGTTCTTGTCAGTTTCCTAAGCAGAGTTGAACTAGATATGGCCCGTGTGTGTAGGAAGCACAGTTGTTTTATTCTGAGCAAGCTCACTGTTTGGACCCCTTAGGAAACACAGTAGAGTAGATGTGTGCCCTATTCTCAAAAGCAGAGTGTGTTTCTTGTAAGGTGAGCTAGCGTTTGCTTCCCAGTCCTAAATGGATTTGAATCACATGCAGTTTCTGGTCCTACAAGCAAAAGTTTTTTCTGGTAAGAAAAGTGACTATTGTGCTCCCATTGTCATACACAGTGCAAATAGCACTTGTGTCTGTTCCCAGCAAGTATAGTGTATTGGACTGAAGAGGAGCTACTGTTCTTGTCAGTTTCCTAATCAGAGTTGAACTAGATATGACCCGTGTGTGTAGGAAGCACATTTCATTTGTTCTGAGCAAGCTCACTGTTTGGACCCCATAGGAAACACAGTAGAGTAGGTGTGTGCACTATTCTCAAAAGCAGAGTGTGTTTCTTGTAAGGCGAGCTGGCATTTGTTTCCCAATTTTAAATGGAGTTGAATCACATGCAGTTTCTGGTCCTACGAGCAAGAGTTGTTTTCTGGTAAGAAGAGTCACTATTGTGCTCCCATTGACATACACAGTACAAATAGCACTCGTGTCTGTTTCCAGCAAGTACAGTATATTGTTCTGAAGAGGAGCTACTGTTCTTGTCAGTTTCCTAAGCAGAGATGAACTAGATATGACCCATGTGTAGGAAGCACAGTTCTTTTGTTCTGAGCAAGCTCACTGTTTGGAACCCACAGGAAACACAGTAGAGGAGATGAGTGCCCTATTCTCAAAAGCAGAGTGTGTTTCTTGTAAGGCGAGCTGGCGTTTGTTTCCCAATCCTAAATGGAGTTGAATCACATGCAGTTTCTGGTCCTATGAGCATGAGTTGTTTTCTGGTAAAAAGAGTCACTATTGCGCTCCCATTGCCATACACAGTACAAATAGCACTCGTGTATGTTTCCAGCAAGTACAGTTTATTGGTCTGAAGAGGAGCTACAGTTCTTGTCAGTTTCCTAAGCAGAGTTGAACTAGATATGGCCCGTGTGTGTAGGAAGCACAGTTCTTTTGTTCTCAGCAAGCTCACTGTTCGGACCACATAGAAAACACAGTAGAGTAGTAGAGTGCTCTTTTCTCAAAAGCAGAGTGTGTTTCTTGTAAGGCGAGCTAGCGTTTGTTTCCCAATCCTAAATGGAGTTGAATCACATGCAGATTCTGGTCCTACGAGCAAGAGTTGTTTTCTGGTAAGAAGAGTCACAATTGTGCTCCCATTGCCATACACAGTGCAAATAGCCCTCGAGTCTGTTCCAAGCAAGTACAGTGTATTTGATTGAAGAGGAGCTACTGTTTTTGTCAGTTTCCTAAGCTGAATTGAACTAGATATGGCCCATGTGTGTAGGAAGCACAGTTCTTTGTTCTGAGCAAGCTCACTGTTCTGGCCCTATAGGAAACACAGTAGAGTAGAAGAGTGCTCTTTCCTCAAAAGCAGAGTGTGTTTCTTGTAAGGCGAGCTAGTGTTTGTTTCCCAGTACTAAATGGATTTGAATCACATGCAGTTTCAGTTCCTACGAGCAAGAGTTGTTTTCTGGTAAGGAAAGTCACTATTGCGCTCCCATTGCCAAGCACAGTGCAAATAGCACTTGCGTCTGTTCCCAGCAAGTACAGTGTATTGGACTGAAGAGGAGCTACTGTTCTTGTCAGTTTCCTAAGCAGAATTGAACTGGATATAGCCATTTGTGTAGGAAGCACAGTTCTTTTGTTCTGAGCAAGCTCACTGTATTGGCCCTATAGGAAACATAGTAGAGTAGAAGACAGCTCTTTTCTCAAAAGCAGAGTGTGTTTCTTGTAAGGCGAGCTAGTGTTTGTTTCCCAGTCCTAAATGGAGTTGAATTACATGCAGTTTTTGGTCCTACGAGGAAGAGTTGTTTTCTGGTAAGGAAAATCACTATTGCGCTCCCATTGACATACACAGTGCAAATAGCACTTGCGTCTGTTCCCAGCAAGTACAGTGTATTGGACTGAAGAGGAGCTACTGGTCTTGACAGTTTCCTAAGCAGAGTTGAACTAGATATGGCCCGTGTGCGTAGGAAGCACAGTTCTTTTGTTCTGAGCAAGCTCACTGTTCGGAACCCTTAGGACACATAGTAGAGAAGAAGTGTGCTCTTTTCTCAAAAGCAGAGTGTGTTTCTTGTAAGGCTGGCTATTGTTTGTTTCCCAGTCAGAAACGGAGTTGAATCTCATGCAGTTTCTGGTCCTACGAGCAAGAGTTGTATTCTGGTAAGGAAAGTCACTATTGGGCTCCCATTGTCATACACAGGGCAAATAGCACTGGCATTTGTTCCCAGCATGTACAGTGTATTATACTGAAGAGGATCTACTGTTCTTGTCAGGTTCCTAAGCAGAGTTGAACTAGATATGGCCCGTGTGTGTATGAAGCACATTTCTTCTGTTCTGAGCAAGCTCACTGTTCTGTCCCTATAGGAAACACAGTAGAGTAGAAGAGTACTCTTTTCTCAAAACAGAGTGTGTTTCTTGTAAGGCGAGCTAGCGTTTGTTTCCCCGTCCTAAATGGATTTGAATCCCATGCAGTTTCTGGTCCTACGAGCAAGAGTTTTTTCTGGTAAGAAGAGTCACTATTGCGCTCCGATTGTCATACACAGGGCAAATAGCACTGGCATTTGTTCCCAGCATGTACAGTGTATTGGACTGAAGAGGATCTACTGTTCTTGTCAGGTTCCTAAGCAGAGTTGAACTAGATATGGCCCGTGTGTTTATGAAGCACATTTCTTCTGTTGTGAGCAAGCTCACTGTTCTGGCCCTATAGGAAACACCGTAGAGTAGATGTGTGCCCTATTCTCAAAAGCAGAGTGTGTTTCTTGTAAGGCGAGCTGGCGTTTGTTTCCCAATCCTAAATGGAGTTGAATCACATGCAGTTTCTGGTCCTACGAGCAAGAGTTGTTTTCTGGTAAGAAGAGTCACTATTGTGCTCCCATTGCTGTACACAGTGCAAATAGCACTCGCGTCTGTTCCCAGCAAGTACAGTGTATTGGACTGAAGAGGAGCTACTGTTCTCGTCAGTTTCCTAAGCAGAGTTGAACTAGATATGGCCCGTGTGTGTAGGAAGCACAGTTCTTTTGGTCTGAGCAAGCTCATTGTTCTGGCCCTATAGGAAACACCATAGAGTAGAAGTGTGCCCTTTTCTCAAAAGCAGAGCTTGTTTCTTGTAAGGCAAGCTAGCGTTTGTTTCCCAGTCCTAAGTGGAGTTGAATCACATGCAGTTTCTGGTCCTACGAGCAAGAGTTGTTTTCTGGTCCTACGAGCAAGTGTTTTTTTCTGGTAAAAAGAGTCACTATTGCGCTCCCAATGCCATACACAGTGCAAATAGCACTCGCGTCTGTTCCCAGCAAGTACAGTGTATTGGACTGAAGAGGAGCTACTGTTCTTGTCAGTTTCCTAAGCAGAGTTGAACTAGATATGGCCAGTGTGCAGGAAGCACAGTTCATTTGTTCTGAGCAAGCTCACTGTTCTGGCCATATAGGAAACACAGTAGAGTAGAAGAGTGCTCTTTTCTCAAAAGCAGAGTATGTTTCTTGTAAGGCGAGCTGGTGTTTGTTTCCCAGTCCTAAATGGAGTTGAATCACATGCAATTTCTGATCCTATGAGCAAGAGTTGCTTTCTGGTAAAAGGAGACACTATTGTGCTCCCATTGTCATATTCAGGGCAAATAGCATGGGCGTCTGTTCCCAGCATGTAGAGTGTATTGGACTGAAGAGGAGCTACTGTTCTTGTCAGATTCCTAAGCAGAATTGAACTGGATATGGCCATGTGTATAGGAAGCACAGTTCTTTTGTTCTGAGCAAGCTCACTGTACTGGCCCTATAGGAAACACAGTAGAGTAGAAGAGTGCTCTTTTCTCAAAAGCAGAGTCTGTTTCTTGTAAGGCGAGCTAGCGATTGTTTCCCAGTCCTAAATGGAGTTGAATCACATACAGTTTTTGGTCCTACACGCAAGAGTTGTTTTCTGGTAAGGAAAGTCACTATTGCGCTCCCATTGCCATACACAGTGCAAATAGCACTCGCATCTGTTCCCAGCAAGTACAGTGTATTGGACTGAAGAGAAGCTACTGTTCTTGACAGTTTCCTAAGCAGAGTTGAACTAGATATGGCTCGTGTGCGTAGGAAGCACAGTTCTTTTGTTCTGAGCAAGCTCACTGTTCGGAACCCATAGGACACATAGTAGAGAAGAAGAGTGCTCTTTGCTCAAAAGTAGAGTGTGTTTCTTGTAAGGCTGGCTATTGTTTGTTTCCCAGTCAGAAACGGAGTTGAATCTCATGCAGTTTCTGGTCCTATGAGCAAGAGTTGTTTTCTGGTAAGGAAAGTCACTATTGGGCTCCCATTGTCATACACAGGGCAAATAGCACTGGCATTTGTTCCCAGCATGTACAGTGTATTGGACTGAAGAGGATCTACTGTTCTTGTCAGGTTCCTAAGCAGAGTTGAACTAGATATGGCCCGTGTGTGTATGAAGCACATTTCTTCTGTTCTGAGCAAGCTCACTGTTCTGTCCCTATAGGAAACACAGTAGAGTAGAAGAGTACTCTTTTCTCAAAACAGAGTGTGTTTCTTGTAAGGCGAGCTAGCGTTTGTTTCCATGTCCTAAATGGATTTGAATCACATGCAGTTTCTGGTGCTACGAGCAAAAGTGTTTTCTGGTAAGAAGAGTCACTATTGCGCTCCCATTGTCATACACAGGGCAAATAGCACTGGCATTTGTTCCCAGCATGTACAGTGTATTGGACTGAAGAGGATCTACTGTTCTTGTCAGGTTCCTAAGCAGAGTTGAACTAGATATGGCCCGTGTGTTTATGAAGCACATTTCTTCTGTTGTGAGCAAGCTCACTGTTCTGGCCCTATAGGAAACACCGTAGAGTAGATGTGTGCCCTATTCTCAAAAGCAGAGTGTGTTTCTTGTAAGGCGAGCTGGCGTTTGTTTCCCAATCCTAAAAGGAGTTGAATCACATGCAGTTTCTGGTCCTACGAGCAAGAGTTGTTTTCTGGTAAGAAGAGTCACTATTGTGCTCCCATTGCTGTACACAGTGCAAATCGCACTCGCGTATGTTCCCAGCAAGTACAGTGTATTGGACTGAAGAGGAGCTACTGTTTTTGTCAGTTTCCTAAGCAGAGTTGAACTAGATATGGCCCGTGTGTGTAGGAAGCACAGTTCTTTTGGTCTGAGCAAGCTCATTGTTCTGGCCCGATAGGAAACACAGTAGAGTAGATGTGTGCCCTTTTCTCAAAAGCAGAGCTTGTTTCTTGTAAGGCAAGCTAGCATTTGTTTCCCAGTCCTAAGTGGAGTTGAATCACATGCAGTTTCTGGTCCTACGAGCAAGAGTTGTTTTCTGGTAAAAAGAGTCACTATTGCGCTCCCAATTCCGTACACAGTGCAAATAGCACTCGCGTCTATTCCCAGCAAGTACAGTGTATTGGACTGAAGGGGATCTACTGTTCTTGTCAGTTTCCTAAGCAGAGTTGAACTAGATATGGCCCCTGTGTGTAGGAAGCACAGTTCTTTTGTTCTGAGCAAGCTCACTGTTCGGACACCGTAGGAAACACAGTAGAGTAGATGTGTGCCCTATTCTCAAAAGCAGAGTGTGTTTCTTGTAAGGCGAGCTAGCGTTTGCTTCCCAGTCCTAAATGGATTTGAATCACATGCAGTTTCTGGTCCTACAAGCAAAAGTTTTTTCTGGTAAGAAAAGGGACTATTGCGCTCCCATTGTCATACACAGTGCAAATAGCACTTGTGTCTGTTCCCAGCAAGAATAGTGTATTGGACTGAAGAGGAGCTACTGTTCTTGTCAGTTTCCTAATCAGAGTTGAACTAGATATGACCCGTGTGTGTAGGAAGCACATTTCATTTGTTCTGAGCAAGCTCACTGTTTGGACCCCATAGGAAACACAGTAGAGTAGGTGTGTGCACTATTCTCAAAAGCAGAGTGTGTTTCTTGTAAGGCGAGCTGGCATTTGTTTCCCAATTTTAAATGGAGTTGAATCACATGCAGTTTCTGGTCCTACGAGCAAGAGTTGTTTTCTGGTAAGAAGAGTCACTATTGTGCTCCCATTGACATACACAGTACAAATAGCACTCGCGTCTGTTTCCAGCAAGTACAGTATATTGTTCTGAAGAGGAGCTACTGTTCTTGTCAGTTTCCTAAGCAGAGATGAACTAGGTATGACCCATGTGTAGGAAGCACAGTTCTTTTGTTCTGAGCAAGCTCACTGTTTGGAACCCACAGGAAACACAGTAGAGGAGATGTGTGCCCTATTCTCAAAAGCAGAGTGTGTTTCTTGTAAGGCGAGCTGGCGTTTGTTTCCCAATCCTAAATGGAGTTGAATCACATGCAGTTTCTGGTCCTATGAGCATGAGTTGTTTTCTGGTAAAAAGAGTCACTATTGCGCTCCCATTGCCATACACAGTACAAATAGCACTCGTGTATGTTTCCAGCAAGTACAGTGTATTGGACTGAAGAGGAGCTACAGTTCTTGTCAGTTTCCTAAGCAGAGTTGAACTAGATATGGCCCTTGTGTGTAGGAAGCACAGTTCTTTTGTTCTCAGCAAGCTCACTGTTCGGACCACATAGAAAACACAGTAGAGTAGTAGAGTGCTCTTTTCTCAAAAGCAGAGTGTGTTTCTTGTAAGGCGAGCTAGCGTTTGTTTCCCAATCCTAAATGGAGTTGAATCACATGCAGATTCTGGTCCTACGAGCAAGAGTTGTTTTCTGGTAAGAAGAGTCACAATTGTGCTCCCATTTCATACACAGTGCAAATAGCCCTCGTGTCTGTTCCAAGCAAGTACAGTGTATTTGATTGAAGAGGAGCTACTGTTTTTGTCAGTTTCCTAAGCTGAATTGAACTAGATATGGCCCATGTGTGTAGGAAGCACAGTTCTTTGTTCTGAGCAAGCTCACTGTTCTGGCCTATTAGGAAACACAGTAGAGTAGAAGAGTGCTCTTTCCTCAAAAGCAGAGTGTGTTTCTTGTAAGGCAAGCTAGTGTTTGTTTCCCAGTACTAAATGGATTTGAATCACATGCAGTTTCAGTTCCTATGAGCAAGAGTTGTTTTCTGGTAAGGAAAGTCACTATTGCGCTCCCATTGCCAAGCACAGTGCAAATAGCACTTGCGTCTGTTCCCAGCAAGTACAGTGTATTGGACTGAAGAGGAGCTACTGTTCTTGTCAGTTTCCTAAGCAGAATTGAACTGGATATAGCCATTTGTGTAGGAAGCACAGTTCTTTTGTTCTGAGCAAGCTCACTGTATTGGCCCTATAGGAAACACAGTAGAGTAGAAGACAGCTCTTTTCTCAAAAGCAGAGTGTGTTTCTTGTAAGGCGAGCTAGCGTTTGTTTCCCAGTCCTAAATGGAGTTGAATCACATGCAGTTTTTGGTCCTATGAGGAAGAGTTGTTTTCTGGTAAGGAAAATCACTATTGCGCTCCCATTGACATACACAGTGCAAATAGCACTTGCGTCTGTTCCCAGCAAGTACAGTGTATTGGACTGAAGAGGAGCTACTGGTCTTGACAGTTTCCTAAGCATAGTTGAACTAGATATGGCCCGTGTGCGTAGGAAGCACAGTTCTTTTGTTCTGAGCAAGCTCACTGTTCGGAACCCTTAGGACACATAGTAGAGAAGAAGAGTGCTCTTTTCTCAAAAGCAGAGTGTGTTTCTTGTAAGGCTGGCTATTGTTTGTTTCCCAGTCAGAAACGGAGTTGAATCTCATGCAGTTTCTGGTCCTACGAGCAAGAGTTGTATTCTGGTAAGGAAAGTCACTATTGGGCTCCCATTGTCATACACAGGGCAAATAGCATTGGCATTTGTTCCCAGCATGTACAGTGTATTATACTGAAGAGGATCTACTGTTCTTGTCAGGTTCCTAAGCAGAGTTGAACTAGATATGGCCCGTGTGTGTATGAAACACATTTCTTCTGTTCTGAGCAAGCTCACTGTTCTGGCCCTAAAGGAAACACAGTAGAGTACAAGAGTACTCTTTTCTCAAAACAGAGTGTGTATCTTGTAAGGCGAGCTAGCGTTTGTTTCCCCGTCCTAAATGGATTTGAATCACATGCAGTTTCTGGTCCTACGAGCAAGAGTTTTTTCTGGTAAGAAGAGTCACTATTGCGCTCCCATTGTCATACACAGGGCAAATAGCACTGGCATTTGTTCCCAGCATGTACAGTGTATTGGACTGAAGAGGATCTACTGTTCTTGTCAGGTTCCTAAGCAGAGTTGAACTAGATATGGCCCGTGTGTGTATGAAGCACATTTCTTCTGTTCTGAGCAAGCTCACTGTTCTGGCCCTATAGGAAACACCGTAGAGTAGATGTGTGCCCTATTCTCAAACGCAGAGTGTGTTTCTTGTAAGGCGAGCTGGCGTTTGTTTCCCAATCCTAAATGGAGTTGAATCACATGCAGCTTCTGGTCATATGAGCAAGAGTTGTTTTTTGGTAAGAAGAGTCACTATTGTGCTCCCATTGCTGTACACAGTGCAAATAGCACTCGCGTCTGTTCCCAGCAAGTACCGTGTATTGGACTGAAGAGGAGCTACTGTTCTCGTCAGTTTCCTAAGCAGAGTTGAACTAAATATGGCCCGTGTGTGTAGGAAGCACAGTTCTTTTGGTCTGAGCAAGCTCATTGTTCTGGCCCTATAGGAAACACAGTAGAGAAGAAGTGTGCCCTTTTCTCAAAAGCAGAGCTTGTTTCTTGTAAGGCAAGCTAGCGTTTGTTTCCCAGTCCTAAGTGGAGTTGAATCACATGCAGTTTCTGGTTCTACGAGCAAGAGTTGTTTTCTGGTAAAAAGAGTCACTATTGAGCTCCCAATGCCGTACACAGTGCAAATAGCACTCGCATCTATTCCCAGCAAGTACAGTGTATTGGACTGAAGGGGATCTACTGTTCTTGTCAGTTTCCTAAGCAGAGTTGAACTAGATATGGCCCGTGTGTATACGAAGCACAGTTCTTTTTTTCTGAGCATGCTCACTGTTCGGACCCCATAGGAAACACAGTAGAGTATAAGAGTGCTCTTTTTACAAAGGCAGAGTGTGTTTCTTGTAAGGCGAGCTAGCGTTTGCTTCCCAGTCCTAAATGGATTTGAATCACATGCAGTTTCTGGTCCTAGAAGCAAGAGTTTTTTCTGGTAAGAAAAGTCACTATTGGGCTCCCATTGTCATACAAAGTGCAAATAGCACTGGCGTCTGTTCCCAGCAAGTACAGTGTATTGGACTGAAGAGGATCTACTGTTCCTGTCAGTTTCCTAAGCAGAATTGAACTAGATATGGCCCGTGTGTGTAGGAAGCACAGTTCTTTTGTTCTGAGCAAGCTCACAGTTTGGACCCTATAGGAAACACAGTAGAGTAGATGTGTGCCCTATTCTCAAAAGCAGAGTGTGTTTCTTGTAAGGCAAGGTAGCGTTTGCTTCCCAGTCCTAAATGGATTTGAATCACATGCAGTTTCTGGTCTTACAAGCAAAAGTTTTTTCTGGTAAGAAAAGTGACTATTGCGCTCCCATTGTCATACACAGTGCAAATAGCACTTGTGTCTGTTCCCAGCAAGTATAGTGTATTGGACTGAAGAGGAGCTACTGTTCTTGTCAGTTTCCTAATCAGAGTTGGACTAGATATGACCCGTGTGTGTTTAGGAAGCACATTTCATTTGTTCTGAGGAAGCTCACTATTTGGACTCCATAGGAAACACAGTAGAGTAGGTGTGTGCCCTATTCTCAAAAGCAGAGTGTGTTTCTTGTAAGGCGAGCTGGCATTTGTTTCCCAATTTTAAATGGAGTTGAATCACATGCAGTTTCTGGTCCTACGAGCATGAGTTGTTTTCTGGTAAGAAGGGTCACTATTGTGCTCCCATTGACATACACAGTACAAATAGCACTCGCGTCTGTTTCCAGCAAGTACAGTATATTGGTCTGAAGAGGAGCTACTGTTCTTGTCAGTTTTCTAAGCAGAGTTGAACTAGATATGACCCATGTGTAGGAAGCACAGTTCTTTTGTTCTGAGCAAGCTCAATATTTGGAACCCACAGGAAACACAGTAGAGGAGATGTGTGCCCTATTCTCAAAAGCAGAGTGTGTTTCTTGTAAGGAGAGCTGGCGTTTGTTTCCCAGTCCTAAATGGAGTTGAATCACATGCAGTTTCTGGTCCTACGAGCATGAGTTGTTTTCTGGAAAGAAGAGTCACTATTGCGCTCCCATTGCCATACACAGTACAAATAGCACTCGCGTATGTTTCCAGCCAGTATAGTGTATTGGTCTGAAGAGGAGCTACAGTTCTTGTCAGGTTCCTAAGCAGAGTTGAACTAGATATGGCCCGTGTGTGTAGGAAGCACAGTTCTTTTGTTCTGAGCAATCTCACTGTTCGGACCACATGGAAAACACAGTAGAGTAGTGGAGTGCTCTTTTCTCAAAAGCAGAGTGTGTTTATTGTAAGGCGAGCTAGCGTTTGTTTCCCAGTACGAAATAGAGTTGAATCACATGCAGTTTCAGTTCCTACGAGCAAGAGTTGTTTTCTGGTAAGGAAAGTCACTATTGTGCTCCCATTGCCATACACAGTGCAAATAGCACTCGCGTCTGTTCCCAGCAAGTACAGTGTATTGGACTGAAGAGGAGCTACTGTTCTTGTCAGTTTCCTAAGCAGAGTTGAACTAGATATGACCCGTGTGTGCAGGAAGCACAATTCTATTGTTTTCAGCAAGCTCACTGTTTGGACCCCATAGGAAACACAGTAGAGAAGATGTGTGCCCTATTCTCCAAAGCAGAGCGAGTTTCTTGTAAGGCGAGCTAGCGTTTGTTTCCCAGTCCTAAGTGGATTGAATCAAATGCAGTTTCTGGTCCTAAGAGCAAGAGTTGTTTTCTGGTAAGAAGAGTCACTATTGTGCTCCCATTGCCATACACAGTACAAATAGGACTAGCGTCTGTTCCCAGTAAGTACAGTGTATTGGACTGAAGAGGAGCTACTGTTCTTGTCAGTTTCCTAGGCAGAGTTGAACTAGATATGGACCGTGTGTGTAGGAAGCACAGTTCTTTCGTTCTGAGCAAGCTCACTGTTCTGGCCCTATAGGAAACACAGCAGAGTAGAACAGTGCTCTTTTCTCAAAAGCAGAGTGTGTTTCTTGTAAGGCGAGCTAGCGTTTGTTTCCCAGTCCTAAATGAAGTTGAATCAAATGCAGTTGTTGGTCCTACGAGCAAGAGTTTTTTTTCTGGTAAGAAGAGTCACTATTGCGCTCCCATTGCCATACACAGTACAAATAGCACTCGCGTCTGTTCCCAGCAAGTACAGTGTATTGGACTGAAGAGGAGCTACTGTTCTTGTCAGTTTCCTAAGCAGAGTTGAACTAGGTATAGCTGGAGTGTGTAAGAAGCACAGTTCTTTTGTTCTGAGCAACCTCACTGTTCGAACCCCATAGGAAACACAGTAGGGTAGAAGAGTGCACTTTTCTCAAAAGCATAGTATGCTTCTTTTAAGGCGAGCTAGCGTTTGTTTCCCAGTTCTAAATGGAGTTAAAATACACATGCAGTTTCTGGTCCTATGAGCTAGAGTTGTTTTCTGGTAAGAAGAGTCACTATTGCGCTCCCTTTGCCTTACACAGTGCAAATAGCACTCGCGTCTGTTCCCAGCAAGTACAGTGTATTGGACTGAAGAGGATCTACTGTTCTTGTCAATTTCTTAAGCAGAATTGAACTAGATATGGCCCGTGTGTGTAGGAAGCACAGTTCTTTTGTTCTGAGCAAGCTCACTGTTCTGGCTCTTTAGGAAACACAGTAGAGTAGAAGAGTGCTCTTTTCTCAAAAGCAGAGTGTGTTTCTTGTAACGCGAGCTAGCGTTTGTTTCCTAGTCCTAAATGGAGTTGAATCACATGCAGTTTCTGGTCCTACGAGCAAGAGTTGTTTTCTGGTAAGAAGAGTCACTATTGCACTCCCTTTGCCATACAGAGTGCAAATAGCCCTCGCGTCTGTTCCCAGCAATTACAGTGTATTGGACTGAAGAGGAGCTACTGTTCTTGTCAGTTTCCTAACCAGAGTTGAACTAGATATGGCCCGTGTGTGTAGGAAGCACATTTCTTTTGTTCTGACCAAGCTCACTGTTGAAACCCATAGGAAACACAGTAGAGTAGAAGAGTGCTCTTTTCTCAAAAGCAGAGTGTGTTTCTTGTAAGGCGAGCTAGCATATGTTTCCCAGTCCTAAATGGAGTTGAAATACACATGCAGTTTCTGGTCCTACGAGCAAGAGTTGTTTTCTGGTAAGAAGAGTCACTATTGCGCTCCCATTTTCATACACAATGCAAATAGCACTGGCGTCTGTTCCCAGCAAGTACAGTGTATTGGACTGAAGAGGAGCTACTGTTCTCGTCAGTTTCCTAAGCAGAGTTGAACTAGATATGGCCCGTGTGTGTAGAAAGCACAGTTCTTTTGGTCTGAGCTAGCTCATTGTACTGGCCCTATAGGAAACACAGTAGAGTAGAAGTGTGCCCTTTTCTCAAAAGCAGAGCGTGTTTCTTGTAAGGCAAGCTAGCGTTTGTTTTCCAGTCCTAAGTGGAGTTGAATAACATGCAGTTTCTGGTCCTACGAGCAAGAGTTGTTTTCTGGTAAAAAGAGTCACTATTGCACTCCCAATGCCATACACAGTGCAAATAGCACTCGCGTCTATTCCCAGCAAGTACAGTGTATTGGACTGAAGGGGATCTACTGTTCTTGTCAGTTTCCTAAGCAGAGTTGAACTAGATATGGCCCGTGTGTATAGGAAGCACAGTTCTTTCGTTCTGAGCAAGCTCCCTGTTCTGGCCCTATAGGAAACACAGCAGAGTAGAACAGTGCTCTTTTCTCAAAAGCAGAGTGTGTTTCTTCTAAGGCGAGCTAGCGTTTGTTTCCCAGTCCTAAATGGAGTTGAATCAAATGCACTTGTTGGTCCTACGAGCAAGAGTTGTTTTCTGGTAAGAAGAGTCACTATTGCGCTCCCACTGCCATACACAGTTCAAATAGCACTCGCGTCTGTTCCCAGCAAGTACAGTGTATTGGACTGAAGAGGAGCTACTGTTCTTGTCAGTTTCCTAAGCAGAGTTGAACTAGGTATAGCTGGTGTGTGTAGGAAGCACAGTTCTTTTGTTCTGAGCAACCTCACTATTCGAACCCCATAGGAAACACAGTAGGGTAGAAGAGTGCACTTTTCTCAAAAGCATAGTATGCTTCTTTTAAGGCGAGCTAGTGTTTGTTTCCCAGTTCTAAATGGAGTTGAAATACACATGCAGTTTCTGGTCCTATGAGCTAGAGTTGTTTTCTGGTAAGAAGAGTCACTATTGCGCTCCCTTTGCTTTACACAGTGCAAATAGCACTCGCGTCTGTTCCCAGCAAGTACAGTGTATTGGACTGAAGGGGATCTACTGTTCTTGTCAATTTCCCAAGCAGAATTGAACTAGATATGGCCCGTGTGTGTAGGAAGCACAGTTCTTTTGTTCTGAGCAAGCTCACTGTTCTGGCTCTATAGGAAACACAGTAGAGTAGAAGAGTGCTGTTTTCTCAAAAGCAGAGTGTGTTTCTTGTAACGCGAGCTAGCGTTTGTTTCCTAGTCCTAAATGGAGTTGAATCAAATGCAGTTTCTGGTCCTACGAGCAAGAGTTGTTTTCTGGTAAGAAGAGTCACTATTGCGTTCCCATTGCCATACAGAGTGCAAATAGCCCTCGCGTCTGTTCCCAGCAATTACAGTGTATTTGACTGAAGAGGAGCTACTGTTCTTGTCAGTTTCCTAACCAGAGTTGAACTAGATATGGCCCGTGTGTGTAGGAAGCACACTTCTTTTGTTCTGACCAAGCTCACTGTTGAACCCCATAGGAAACACAGTAGAGTAGAAGAGTGCTCTTTTCTCAAAAGCAGAGTGTGTTTCTTGTAAGGCGAGCTAGCATATGTTTCCCATTCCTAAATGGAGTTGAAATACACATGCAGTTTCTGGTCCTACGAGCAAGAGTTGTTTTCTGGTAAGAAGAGTCACTATTGCGCTCCCATTGCCATACACAGTACAAATAGCACTCGCGTCTGTTCCCAGCAAGTACAGTGTATTGGACTGAAGAGGAGCTACTGTTCTTGTCAGTTTCCTGAGCAGAATTGAACTAGATATGGCCATGTGTAGGAAGGACTGTTCTTTTGTTCAGAGCAAGCTCACTGTTCTGGCCCTATAGGAAACACAGTAGAGTAGAAGAGTGCTCTTTTCTCTAAAGCAGAGTGTGTTTCTTGTAAGGCGAGCTAGAGTTTGTTTCCCAGTCCTAAATGGAGTTGAATCACATGCAGTTTCTGGTCCTACCAGCAAGAGTTGTTTTCTGGTAAGAAGAATCACTATTGTGCTCCCATTGTCATACACAGGGAAAATAGCACTGGCGTCTGTTCCCAGCATGTACAGTGTATTGGACTGAAGAGGATCTACTGTTCTTGTCAGGTTCCTAAACAGAGTTGAACTAGATATAGCCGTGTGTGTAGGAAGCACAGTTCTTTTATTCTGAGCCAGCTCACTGTTCTGGCATTATAGGAAACACAGTAGAGTAAAAGCGTACTCTTTTCTCAAAACAGAGTGTGTTTCTTGTAAGGCGAGCTAGCGTTTGTTTCCCCGTCCTAAATGGATTTGAATCACATGCAGTTTCTGGTCCTACGAGCCAGAGTTTTTTCTGGTAAGAAGAGTCACTATTGCGCTCCCATTTTCATACACAGGACAAATAGCACTGGCATTTGTTCCCAGCATGTACAGTGTATTGGACTGAAGAGGATCTACTGTTCTTGTCAGGTTCCTAAGCAGAGTTGAACTAGATATGGCCCGTGTGTGTATGAAGCACATTTTTTCTGTTCTGAGCAAGCTCACTGTTCTGGCCCTATAGGAAACACCGTAGAGTAGATGTGTGCCCTATTCTCAAAAGCAGAGTATGTTTCTTGTAAGGCGAGCTGGCGTTTGTTTCCCAATCCTAAATGGAGTTGAATCACATGCAGTTTCTGGTCATACGAGCAAGAGGTGTTTTTTGGTAAGAAGAGTCACTATTGTGCTCCCATTGCTATACACAGTGCAAATAGCACTCGCGTCTGTTCCCAGCAAGTACAGTGTATTGGACTGAAGAGGAGCTACTGTTCTCGTCAGTTTCCTAAGCAGAGTTGAACTAGATATAGCCCGTGTTTATAGGAAGCACAGTTCCTTTGTTTTGAGCATGCTCACTGTTCGGACCCCTTAGGAAACACAGTAGAGTAGAAGAGTGCTCTTTTCTCAAAAGCAGAGTGTGTTTCTTGTAAGGCGAGCTAGCGTTTGCTTCCCAGTCCTAAATGGATTTGAATCACATGCAGTTTCTCGTCCTAGAAGCAAGAGATTTTCTGGTAAGAAAAGTCACTATTGGGCTCCCATTGTCATACAAAGTGCAAATAGCACTGGCGTCTGTTCCCAGCAAGTACAGTGTATTGGACTGAAGAGGATCTACTGTTCTTGTCAGTTTCCTAAGCAGAATTGAACTAGATATGGCCCGTGTGTGTAGGAAGCACAGTTCTTTTGTTGTGAGCAAGCTCACTGTTTGGACCCCATAGGAAACACAGTAGAGTAGATGTGTGCCCTATTCTCAAAAGCAGAGTGTGTTTCTTGTAAGGCGAGCTAGCGTTTGCTTCCCAGTCCTAAATGGATTTGAATCACATGCAGTTTCTGGTCTTACAAGCAAAAGTTTTTCTGGTAAGAAAAGTGACTATTGCGCTCCCATTGTCATACACAGTGCAAATAGCACTTGTGTCTGTTCCCAGCAAGTATAGTGTATTGGACTGAAGAGGAGCTACTGTTCATGTCAGTTTCCTAATCAGAGTTGGACTAGATATGACCCGTGTGTGTAGGAAGCACATTTCATTTGTTCTGAGCAAGCTCACTGTTTGGACACCATAGGAAACACAGTAGAGTAGGTGTGTGCCCTATTCTCAAAAGCAGAGTGTGTTTCTTGTAAGGCGAGCTGGCATTTGTTTCCCAATTTTAAATGGAGTTGAATCACATGCAGTTTCTGGTCCTACGAGCATGAGTTGTTTTCTGGTAAGAAGAGTCACTATTGTGCTCCCATTGACATACACAGTACAAATAGCACTCGCGTCTGTTTCCAGAAAGTACAGTATATTGGTCTGAAGAGGAGCTACTGTTCTTGTCAGTTTTCTAAGCAGAGTTGAACTAGATATGACCCATGTGTAGGAAGCACAGTTCTTTTGTTCTGAGCAATCTCACTGTTCGGACCACATAGAAAACACAGTAGAGTAGTGGAGTGCTCTTTTCTCAAAAGCAGAGTGTGTTTCTTGTAAGGCGAGCTAGCGTTTGTTTCCCAGTACTAAATGGAGTTGAATCACATGCAGTTTCAGTTCCTACGAGCAAGAGATGTTTTCTGGTAAGGAAAGTCACTATTGCGCTCCCATTGTCATACACAGTGCAAATAGCACTTGTGTCTGTTCCCAGCAAGTATAGTGTATTGGACTGAAGAGGAGCTACTGTTCATGTCAGTTTCCTAATCAGAGTTGGACTAGATATGACCCGTGTGTGTAGGAAGCACATTTCATTTGTTCTGAGCAAGCTCACTGTTTGGACACCATAGGAAACACAGTAGAGTAGGTGTGTGCCCTATTCTCAAAAGCAGAGTGTGTTTCTTGTAAGGCGAGCTGGCATTTGTTTCCCAATTTTAAATGGAGTTGAATCACATGCAGTTTCTGGTCCTACGAGCATGAGTTGTTTTCTGGTAAGAAGAGTCACTATTGTGCTCCCATTGACATACACAGTACAAATAGCACTCGCGTCTGTTTCCAGAAAGTACAGTATATTGGTCTGAAGAGGAGCTACTGTTCTTGTCAGTTTTCTAAGCAGAGTTGAACTAGATATGACCCATGTGTAGGAAGCACAGTTCTTTTGTTCTGAGCAATCTCACTGTTCGGACCACATAGAAAACACAGTAGAGTAGTGGAGTGCTCTTTTCTCAAAAGCAGAGTGTGTTTCTTGTAAGGCGAGCTAGCGTTTGTTTCCCAGTACTAAATGGAGTTGAATCACATGCAGTTTCAGTTCCTACGAGCAAGAGATGTTTTCTGGTAAGGAAAGTCACTATTGCGCTCCCATTGCCATACACAGTGCAAAGAGCACTCGCGTCTGTTCCCAGTAGTACAGTGTATTGGACTGAAGAGGAGCTACTGTTCTTGTCAGTTTCCTAAGCATAGTTGAACTAGATATGACCCGTGTGTGCAGGAAGCACAATTCTATTGTTTTGAGCAAGCTCACTGTTTGGACCCCATAGGAAACACAGTAGAGAAGATGTGTGCCCTATTCTCCAAAGCAGAGCGAGTTTTTTGTAAGGCAAGTTAGCGTTTGTTTCCCAGTCCTAAGTGGAGTTGAATCAAATGCATTTTCTGGTCCTACGAGCAAGGGTTGATTTCTTGTAAGAAGAGTCACTATTGTGCTCCCATTGCCGTACACAGTACAAATAGGACTAGCGTCTGTTCCCAGTAAGTACAGTGTATTGGACTGAAGAGGAGCTGCTGTTCTTGTCAGTTTCCTAGGCAGAGTTGAACTAGATATGGACCGTGTGTGTAGGAAGCACAGTTCTTTCGTTCTGAGCAAGCTCACTGTTCTGGCCCTATAGGAAACACAGCAGAGTAGAAGAGTGCTCTTTTCTCAAAAGCAGAGTGTGTTTCTTGTAAGGCGAGCTAGCGTTTGTTTCCCAGTCCTAAATGGAGTTGAATCAAATGCAGTTGTTGGTCCTACAAGCAAGAGTTGTTTTCTGGTAAGAAGAGTCACTATTGCGCTCCCATTGCCATACACAGTACAAATAGCACTCGCGTCTGTTCCCAGCAAGTACAGTGTATTGGACTGAAGAGGAGCTACTGTTCTTGTCAGTTTCCTAAGCAGAGTTGAACTAGGTATAGCTGGTATGTGTAGGAAGCACAGTTCTTTTGTTCTGAGCAACCTCACTGTTCGAACCCCATAGGAAACACAGTAGGGTAGAAGAGTGCACTTTTCTCAAAAGCATAGTATGCTTCTTTTAAGGCGAGCTAGCATTTGTTTCCCAGTCCTAAATGGAGTTGAAATACACATGCAGTTTCTGGTCCTATGAGCTAGAGTTGTTTTCTGGTAAGAAGAGTCACTATTGCGCTCCCTTTGCCTTACACAGTGCAAATAGCACTCGCGTCTGTTCCCAGCAAGTACAGTGTATTGGACTGAAGAGGAGCTACTGTTCTTGTCAGTTTCATAAGCAGAATTGAACTAGATATGGCCCGTGTGTGTAGGAAGCACAGTTCTTTTGTTCTGAGCAAGCTCACTGTTCTGGCTCTATAGGAAACACAGTAGAGTAGAAGAGTGCTCTTTTCTCAAAAGCAGAGTGTGTTTCTTGTAATGCGAGCTAGCGTTTGTTTCCTAGTCCTAAATGGAGTTGAATCAAGTGCAGTTTCTGGTCCTACGAGCAAGAGTTGTTTTCTCGTAAGAAGAGTCACTATTGCGTTCCCATTGCCATACACAGTACAAATAGCACTCACCTCTGTTTCCAGCATGTACAGTGTATTGGACTGAAGAGGAGCTACAATTCTTGTCAGTTTCCTAAGCAGAGTTGAACTAGATGTGGCCCGTGTGTGTATGAAGCACAGTTCTTTTGTTCTGAGCAAGCTCAGTGTTCGAACCCCATAGGAAACACAGTAGAGTAGAAGAGTGCTCTTTTCTCAAAAGCAGAGTGTGTTTCTTGTAAGGCGAGCTAGCATTTGTTTCCCAGTCCTAAATGGAGTTGAATCACATGCAGTTTCTTGTCATACGAGCAAGAGTTGTTTTTTGGTAAGAAGAGTCACTATTGTGCTCCCATTTCTGTACACAGTGCAAATAGCACTCGCGTCTGTTCCCAGCAAGTACAGTGTATTGGACTGAAGAGGAGCTACTGTTCTCGTCAGTTTCCTAAGCAGAGTTGAACTAGATATGGCCCGTGTGTGTAGGAAGCACAGTTCTTTTGGTCTGAGCAAGCTCATTGTTCTGGCCCTATAGGAAACACAGTAGAGTAGATGTGTGCCCTTTTCTCAAAAGCAGAGCTTGTTTCTTGTAAGGCAAGCTAGCGTTTGTTTCCCAATCCTAAAAGGAATTGAATCACATGCAGTTTCTGGTTCTACGAGCAAGAGTTGTTTTGTGGTAAGAAGAGTCACTATTGTGCTCCCATTGTCATACACAGGGCAAATATCACTGGCGTCTGTTTCCAGTAAGTACAGTGTATTGGACTGAAGAGGATCTACTGTTCTTGTCAGTTTCCTAAGCAGAATTGAACTAGATATGGCCCGTGTGTGTAGGAAGCACAGTTCTTTTGTTCTGAGCAAGCTCACTGTTTGGACCCCATAGGAAACACAGTAGAGTAGATGTGTGCCCTATTCTCAAAAGCAGAGTGTGTTTCTTGTAAGGCGAGCTAGCGTTTGCTTCCCAGTCCTAAATGGATTTGAATCACATGCAGTTTCTGGTCTTACAAGCAAAAGTTTTTTCTGGTAAGAAAAGTGACTATTGCGCTCCCATTGTCATACACAGTGCAAATAGCACTTGTGTCTGTTCCCAGCAAGTATAGTGTATTGGACTGAAGAGGAGCTACTGTTCTTGTCAGTTTCCTAATCAGAGTTGGACTAGATATGACCCGTATGTGTAGGAAGCACATTTCATTTGTTCTGAGCAAGCTCACTGTTTGGACCGCATAGGAAACACAGTAGAGTAGGTGTGTGCCCTATTCTCAAAAGCAGAGTGTGTTTCTTGTAAGGCGAGCTGGCATTTGTTTCCCAATTTTAAATGGAGTTGAATCACATGCAGTTTCTGGTACTAGGAGCATGAGTTGTTTTCTGGTAAGAAGAGTCACTATTGTTCTCCAATTGCCATACACAGTACAAATAGCACTCGCGTCTGTTTCCAGAAAGTACAGTATATTGGTCTGAAGAGGAGCTACTGTTCTTGTCAGTTTTCTAAGCAGGGTTGAACTAGATATGACCCATGTGTAGGAAGCACAGTTCTTTTTTTCTGAGCAAGCTCAATGTTTTGAACCCACAGGAAACACAGTAGAGGAGATGTGTGCCCTATTCTCAAAAGCAGAGTGTGTTTCTTGTAAGGCGAGCTGGCGTTTGTTTCCCAGTCCTAAATGGAGTTGAATCACATGCAGTTTCTGGTCCTACGAGCAAGAGTTGTTTTCTGGTAAGAAGAGTCACTATTGCGTTCCCATTGCCATACACAGTACAAATAGCACTCACCTCTGTTTCCAGCAAGTACAGTGTATTGGACTGAGAGGAGCTACAGTTCTTGTCAGTTTCCTAAGCAGAGTTGAACTAGATGTGGCCCGTGTGTGTATGAAGCACAGTTCTTTTGTTCTGAGCAAGCTCATTGTTCGAACCCCATAGGAAACACAGTAGAGTAGAAGAGTGCTCTTTTCTCAAAAGCAGAGTGTGTTTCTTATAAGGCGAGCTAGCGTTTGTTTCCCAGTCCTAAACGGAGTTGAATCACATGCCGTTTCTGGTCCTACGAGCAAGAGTTGTTTTCTGGTAAGAAGAGTCACTATTGCACTCCCTTTGCCATACAGAGTGCAAATAGCCCTCACGTCTGTTCCCAGCAATTACAGTGTATTGGACTGAAGAGGAGCTACAGTTCTTGTCAGTTTCCTAACCAGAGTTGAACTAGATATGGCCCGTGTGTGTAGGAAGCACACTTCTTTTGTTCTGACCAAGCTCACTGTTGAACCCCACAGGAAACACAGTAGAGTAGAAGAGTGCTCTTTTCTCAAAAGCAGAGTGTGTTTCTTGTAAGGCGAGCTAGTATATGTTTCCCAGTCCTAAATGGAGTTGAAATACACATGCAGTTTCTGGTCCTACAAGCAAGAGTTGTTTTCTGGTAAGAAGAGTCACTGTTACGCTCCCACTGTCATACACAGCGCAAATAGCACTGGCTTCTGTTCCCAGCATGTACAGTTTATTGGACTTAAGAGGATCTACTGTTCTTGTCAGGTTCCTAAGCAGAGTTGAGCTAGATATGGCCCATATGTGTAGGAAGCACAGTTCTTTTGTACTCAGCAAGCTCACTGTTCTGGCCCTATAGGAAACACAGTAGAGTAGAAGAGTGCTCTTTCCTCAAAAGCAGAGTGTGTTTCTTGAAAGGCGAGCTAGCGTTTGTTTCCCAGTCCTAAGTGGAGTTGAATCACATGCAGTTTCAGGTCCTAAGAACAAAAGTTGTTTTCTGGTAATGAAAGTCACTATTGCGCTCCCATTGCCATACACAGTGCAAATAGCACTCGCGTCTGTTCCCAGCAAGTACAGTGTATTGGACTGAAGAGGAGCTACTGTTCTTCTCAGGTTCCTAAGCAGAGTTGAACTAAATGTGACCCGTGTGTGTAGGAAGCACAGTTCTTTTGTTCTGAGCAAGCTCACCGTTCGGACCCCATAGGAAACACAGTAGAGAAGATGTGGGCCCTATTCTCAAAAGCAGAGTGTGTTTCTTGTAAGGCGAGCTAGCGTTTGTTTCCCAATCCTAAAAGGAATTGAATCACATGCAGTTTCTGGTCCTACGAGCAAGAGTTGTTTTGTGGTAAGAAGAGTCACTATTGCGCTCCCATTGTCATACACAGGGCAAATAGCACTGGCGTCTGTTTCCAGTAAGTACAGTGTATTGGACTGAAGAGGATCTACTGTTCTTGTCAGTTTCCTAAGGAGAATTGAACTAGATATTGCCCCTGTGTGTAGGAAGCACAGTTCTTTTGTTCTGAGCAAGCTCACTGTTCTTGCCCTATAGTAAACACAGTAGAGTAGAAAAGGGCTCTTTTATCAAAAGCAGAGTGTGTTTCTTCTAAGGCTAGCTAGCGTTTGTTTCTCAGTCCTAAATGGAGTTGAATCAAATGCAGTTTTTGGTCCTACGAGCAAGAGTTGTTTTCTGGTAAGAAGAGTCCGTATTGCGCTCCCTTTGCCATACACAGTACATAAAGCACTCGCGTTTGTTTAACGCACATACAGTGTATTGGTCTGAAGAGGAGCTACGGTTCTTGTCAGTTTCCTAAGCAGAGTTGAACTAGATATGGCCCGTGTGTGTAGGGAGAACACTTCTTTTGTTCTGACCAAGCTCACTTTTGACCCCACAGGAAACACAGTAGAGTAGAAGAGTGCTCTTTTCTCAAAAGCAGAGTGTGTTTCTTGTAAGGCGAGCTAGTGTTTGTTTCCAAGTTCTAAATGGAGTTGAATCACATGCAGTTTTTGGTCCTACACGCAAGAGTTGTTTTCTGGTAAGGAAAGTCACTATTGCGCTCCCATTGCCATACACAGTGCAAATAGCACTCGCATCTGTTCCCTGCAAGTACAGTGTATTGGGCTGAAGAGGAGCTAATGTTCTTGTCATTTTCCTAAGCAGAGTTGAATTAGATATGGAGCGAGTGTGTAGGAAGCACCGTTATTTTGTTCTCAGCAAGCTCACAGTTCTGGCCCTATAGGAAACACAGTAGAGTAGAAGAGTGCTCTTTCCTCAAAAGCAGAGTGTGTTTCCTGTAAGGCGAGCTAGCGTTTGTTTCCCCGTCCTAAATGGATTTGAATCACATGCAGTTTCTGGTCCTACGAGCAAAAGTTTTTTCTGGTAAGAAGGGTCACTATTGTGCTCCAATTTTCATACACAGGACAAATAGCACTGGCATTTGTTCCCAGCATGTACAGTGTATTGGACTGAAGAGGATCTACTGTTCTTGTCAGGTTCCTAAGCAGAGTTGAACTAGATATGGCCCGTGTGTGTATGAAGCACATTTCTTCTGTTCTGAGCAAGCTCACTGTTCTGTCCCTATAGGAAACACCGTAGAGTAGATGTGTGCCCTATTCTCAAAAGCAGAGTGTGTTTCTTGTAAGGCGAGCTGGCGTTTGTTTCCCAATCCTAAATGGAGTTGAATCACATGCAGTTTCTGGTCCTACGAGCAAGAGTTGTTTTGTGGTAAGAAGAGTCACTATTGTGCTCCCATTGCTGTACACAGTGCAAATAGCACTCGTGTCTGTTCCCAGCAAGTACAGTGTATTGGACTGAAGAGGAGCTACTGTTCTCGTCAGTTTCCTAAGCAGAGTTGAACTAGATATGGCCCGTGTTTATAGGAAGCACAGTTCTTTTGTTCTGAGCATGCTCACTGTTTGGACCCCATAGGAAACACAGTAGAGTAGAAGAGTGCTCTTTTCTCAAAAGCAGAGTGTGTTTCTTGTAAGGCGAGCTAGCGTTTGCTTCCCAGTCCTAAATGGATTTGAATCACATGCAGTTTCTGGTCCTAGAAGGAAGAGTTTTTTCAGGTAAGAAAAGTCACTATTGGGCTCCCATTGTCATACAAAGTGCAAATAGCACTGGCGTCTGTTCCCTGCAAGTACAGTGTATTGGACTGAAGAGGATCTACTGTTCTTGTCAGTTTCCTAAGCAGAATTGAACTAGATATGGCCCGTGTGTAGGAAGCACAGTTCTTTTGTTCTGAGCAAGCTCACTGTTTGGACCCCATAGGAAACACAGTAGAGTAGATGTGTGCCCTATTCTCAAAAGCAGAGTGTGTTTCTTGTAAGGCGAGCTAGCGTTTGCTTCCCAGTCCTAAATGGATTTGAATCACATGCAGTTTCTGGTCTTACAAGCAAAAGTTTTTTCTGGTAAGAAAAGTGACTATTGTGCTCCCATTGTCATACACAGTGCAAATAGCACTTTTGTCTGTTCCCAGCAAGTATAGTGTATTGGACTGAAGAGGAGCTACTGTTCTTGTCAGTTTCCTAATCAGAGTTGGACTAGATATGACCCGTGTGTGTAGGAAGCACATTTCATTTGTTCTGAGCAAGCTCACTGTTTGGACCCCATAGGAAACACAGTAGAGTAGGTGTGTGCCCTATTCTCAAAAGCAGAGTGTGTTTCTTGTAAGGCGAGCTGGCATTTGTTTCCCAATTTTAAATGGAGTTGAATCACATGCAGTTTCTGGTCCTACGAGCATGAGTTGTTTTCTGGTAAGAAGAGTCACTATTGTGCTCCCATTGACATACACAGTACAAATAGCACTCGCGTCTGTTTCCAGAAAGTACAGTATATTGGTCTGAAGAGGAGCTACTGTTCTTGTCAGTTTTCTAAGCAGAGTTGAACTAGATATGACCCATGTGTAGGAAGCACAGTTCTTTTGTTCTGAGCAATCTCACTGTTCGGACCACATAGAAAACACAGTAGAGTAGTGGAGTGCTCTTTTCTCAAAAGCAGAGTGTGTTTCTTGTAAGGCGAGCTAGCGTTTGTTTCCCAGTACTAAATGGAGTTGAATCACATGCAGTTTCAGTTCCTACGAGCAAGAGTTGTTTTCTGGTAAGGAAAGTCACTATTGCGCTCCCATTGCCATACACAGTGCAAAGAGCACTCGCGTCTGTTCCCAGTAGTACAGTGTATTGGACTGAAGAGGAGCTACTGTTCTTGTCAGTTTCCTAAGCAGAGTTGAACTAGATATGACCCGTGTGTGCAGGAAGCACAATTCTATTGTTTTGAGCAAGCTCACTGTTCTGGCTCTATAGGAAACACAGTAGAGTAGAAGAGTGCTCTTTTCTCAAAAGCAGAGTGTGTTTCTTGTAACGCGAGCTAGCGTTTGTTTCCTAGTCCTAAATGGAGTTGAATCAAATGCAGTTTCTGGTCCTACGAGCAAGAGTTGTTTTCTCGTAAGAAGAGTCACTACTGCGTTCCCATTGCCATACACAGTACAAATAGCACTCACCTCTGTTTCCAGCAAGTACAGTGTATTGGACTGAAGAGGAGCTACAATTCTTGTCAGTTTCCTAAGCAGAGTTGAACTAGATGTGGCCCGTGTGTGTAGGAAGCACAGTTCTTTTGTTCTGAGCAAGCTCAGTGTTCGAACCCCATAGGAAACACAGTAGAGTAGAAGAGTGCTCTTTTCTCAAAAGCAGAGTGTGTTTCTTGTAAGGCGAGCTAGCATTTGTTTCCCAGTCCTAAATGGAGTTGAATCACATGCAGTTTCTTGTCATACGAGCAAGAGTTGTTTTTTGGTAAGAAGAGTCACTATTGTGCTCCCATTGCTGTACACAGTGCAAATAGCACTCGCGTCTGTTCCCAGCAAGTACAGTGTATTGGACTGAAGAGGAGCTACTGTTCTCGTCAGTTTCCTAAGCAGAGTTGAACTAGATATGGCCCGTGTGTGTAGGAAGCACAGTTCTTTTGGTCTGAGCAAGCTCATAGTTCTGGCCCTATAGGAAACACAGTAGAGTAGATGTGTGCCCTTTTCTCAAAAGCAGAGCTTGTTTCTTGTAAGGCAAGCTAGCGTTTGTTTCCCAATCCTAAAAGGAATTGAATCACATGCAGTTTCTGGTCCTACGAGGAAGAGTTGTTTTGTGGTAAGAAGAGGCACTATTGTGCTCCCATTGTCATACACAGGGCAAATATCACTGGCGTCTGTTTGCAGTAAGTACAGTGTATTGGACTGAAGAGGATCTACTGTTCTTGTCAGTTTCCTAAGCAGAATTGAACTAGATATGGCCCGTGTGTGTAGGAAGCACAGTTCTTTTGTTCTGAGCAAGCTCACTGTTTGGACCCCATAGGAAACACAGTAGAGTAGATGTGTGCCCTATTCTCAAAAGCAGAGTGTGTTTCTTGTAAGGCGAGCTAGCGTTTGCTTCCCAGTCCTAAATGGATTTGAATCACATGCAGTTTCTGGTCTTACAAGCAAAAGTTTTTTCTGGTAAGAAAAGTGACTATTGCGCTCCCATTGTCATACACAGTGCAAATAGCACTTGTGTCTGTTCCCAGCAAGTATAGTGTATTGGACTGAAGAGGAGCTACTGTTCTTGTCAGTTTCCTAATCAGAGTTGGACTAGATATGACCCGTATGTGTAGGAAGCACATTTCATTTGTTCTGAGCAAGCTAACTGTTTGGACCCCATAGGAAACACAGTAGAGTAGGTGTGTGCCCTATTCTCAAAAGCAGAGTGTGTTTCTTGTAAGGCAAGCTAGCGTTTGTTTCCCAGTCCTAAATGGAGTTGAATCACATGCAGTTTTTGGTTCTATGAGCAAGAGTTGTTTTCTGGTAAGGAAAGTCACTCTTGCGCTCCCATTGCCATACACAGTGCAAATAGCATTCGCGTCTGTTCCTAGCAAGTACAGTGTATTGGACTGAAGAGTAGCTACTGTTCTTGTCAGTTTTCTAAGCAGAGTTGAACTAGATATGGCGCCTGTGTGTAGGAAGCACTGTTCTTTTGTTCTGAGCAAGCTCACTGTTCAGACCCCATAGGAAACACAGTAGAGTAGAAGAGTGCTCTTTTCTCAAAAGCAGAGTGTGTTTCTTGTAGGGCGAGCTAGCATTTGTGTCCCATTCCTAAATGGAGTAGAATCACATACAGTTTTTGTTCCTATGAGCTTGAGTTGTTTTCTGGTAAGGAAAGTCACTATTGCGCTCAATTGCCGTACACAGTGAAAATAGCACTCACGTCTGTTCCCAGCAAGTACAGTGTATTGGGCTGAAGAGGAGCTAATGTTCTTGTCATTTTCCTCAGCAGAGTTGAATTAGATATGGCGCGAGTGTGTAGGAAGCACAGTTCTTTTGTTCTCAGCAACCTCACAATTCGGACCCCATAGTAATCAAAGTAGAGTTGAAGAGTGTACTTTACTCAAGAAGAAGAGTGTGTTTCTTGTAAGGTGAGCAGGCGTTTGTTTCCCAGTCCTAAATGGAGTTGAATGACATTCACTTTCTGGTCCTATGAACAAGAGTTGTTTTCTGGTAAGAAGAGTAACTATTGCGCTCCCATTGCTGTACACAGTGCAAAGAGCACTCGCGTATGTGCCCAGCAAGTGCAGTGTATTGGACTGAAGAGGAGCTACTGTTCTTGTCATTTTCCTAAGCACAGTTGAACTAGATATGACCCGTGTGTGTAGGAAGCACAGTTCTTTTGTTCTGAGAAAGCTCACTGATTGGACCCCATAGGAAACACAGTAGAGTAGATGTGTGCCCTATTCTCAAAAGCAGAGTGTGTTTCTTGTAAGGCGAGCTAGCGTTTGTTTCTCAGTCCTAAATGGAGTTGAATCAAATGCAGTTTTTGGTCCTACGAGCAAGAGTTGTTTTCTGGTAAGAAGAGTCAGTATTGCGCTCCCATTGCCATACACAGTACATATAGCACTCGCATTTGTTTAACGCAAGTACAGTGTATTGGACTGAAGAGGAGCTACTGTTCTTGTCAGTTTCCTAAGCAGAGTTGAACTAGATATGGCCCGTGTGTGTAGGAAGCACACTTCTTTTGTTCTGACCAAGCTCACTGTTCGAACCCCATAGGAAACACAGTAGAGTAGAAGAGTGCTCTTTTCTCAAAAGCAGAGTGTGTTTCTAGTAAGGCGAGTTAGTGTTTGTTTCCCAGTCCTAAATGGAGTTGAATCACATGCAGTTTCTGGTCCTAAGAGCAAGAGTTGTTTTCTGGTAAGAAGAGTCACTATTGTGCTCCCATTGCTGTTCACAGTGCAAATAGTAATCGCGTCTGTTCCCAGCAAGTACAGTGTATTGGACTGAAGAGGAGCTACTTTTCTTGTTAGTTTCCTAAGCAGAGTTGAACTAGATATGGCCCGTGTGTGTAGGAAGCACAGTTCTTTTGTTCTGAGCAAGCTCACTGTTCTGGCGCTATAGGAAACACAGTAGAGTAGAAGAGTGCTGTTTTCTCAAAAGCAGAGTGTGTTTCTTTTAAGGCGAGCTAGCTAGCGTTTGTTTCCAAGTCCTAAATGGAGTTGAGTCACATGCAGTTTCTGGTCCTACACGCAAGAGTTGTTTTCTGGTAAGGAAAGTCACTATTGCGCTCCCATTGATATACACAGTGCAAATAGCACTCGCATCTGTTCCCAGCAAGTACAGTGTATTGGACTGAAGAGGAGCCACTGTTCATGTCATTTTCCTAAGCAGAGTTGAATTAGATATGGCATGAGTGTGTAGGAAGCAAAGTTCTTTTATTCTCAGCAAGCTCACTGTTCGGACCCCATAGGAAACACAGTAGAGTAGAAGAGTGCTCTTTACTCAAAAAGAAGACTGTGTTTCTTGTAAGGCGAGCTAGTGTTTCTTTCCCAGTCCTAAATGGAGTTGAATCACATACAGTTTTTGGTCCTATGAGCAAGAGTTGTTTTTTGGTAAGGAAAGTCACTATTGCGCTCCATTTCCATGCACAGTTCAAAAAGCACTCGCGTCTGTTCCCAACAAGTACAGTGTATTGGACTGAAGAGGAGCTTGTTCTTGTCAGTTTCCTAAGCAGAGTTGAGCTAGATATGGCCCGTGTGTGTAGGAAGCACAGTTCTTTTGTTCTCAGCAAGCTCACTGTTCTGGCCCTACAGGAAACACAGTAGAGTAGAAGAGTGCTCTTTCCTCAAAAGCAGAGTGTGTTTCTAGTAAGGCGAGCTAGTGTTTGTTTCCCAGTCCTAAATGGAGTTGAATCACATGCAGTTTCTGGTCCTAAGAGCAAGAGTTGTTTTCTGGTAAGAAGAGTCACTATTGTGCTCCCATTGCTGTTCACAGTGCAAATAGTACTCGCGTCTGTTCCCAGCAAGTACAGTGTATTGGACTGAAGAGGAGCTACTGTTCTTGTTAGTTTCCTAAGCAGAGTTGAACTAGATATGGCCCGTGTGTGTAGGAAGCACAGTTCTTTTGTTCTGAGCATGCTCACTGTTCTGGCGCTATAGGAAACACAGTAGAGTAGAAGAGTGCTGTTTTCTCAAAAGCAGAGTGTGTTTCTTTTAAGGCGAGCTAGCGTTTGTTTCCAAGTCCTAAATGGAGTTGAATCACATGCAGTTTCTGGTCCTACACGCAAGAGTTGTTTTCTGGTAAAAATGTCACTATTGTGCTCCCATTGATATACACAGTTCAAATAGCACTCGCGTCTGTTCCCAGCAAGTACAGTGTATTGGACTGAAGAGGAGCTACTGTTCATATCATTTTCCTAAGCAGAGTTGAATTAGATATGGCGTGAGTGTGTAGGAAGCACAGTTCTTTTGTTCTCAGCATGCTCACTGTTCGGACCCCATAGGAAAAACAGTAGAGTAGAAGAGTGCTCTTTACTCAAAAAGAAGACTGTGTTTCTTGTAAGGCGAGCTAGCGTTTCTTTCCCAGTCCTAAATGGAGTTGAATCACATACAGTTTTTGGTCCTACAAGCAAGAGTTGTTTTTTGGTAAGGAAAGTCACTATTGCACTCCATTTCCATACACAGTGCAAATAGCTCTCGCGTCTGTTCGAAGCAATTACAGTGTATTGGACTGAAGAGGAGCTACTGTTCTCATCAGTTTCCAAAGCAGAGTTGAACTAGATATAACCCGTGTGTGTAGGAAGCACAGTTCTTTTGTTCTGAGAAAGCTCACTGTTCTGGCACTATAGGAAACACTGTAGAGTAGAAGAGTGCTCTTTTCTAAAAAACTGAGTGTGTTTCATGTCAGGCGAGCTAGCGTTTGTTTCCCAGTCCAAAATGGAGCTGAATCACATGTAGTTTCTGGTCCTATTAGCAAGAGTTGTTTTCTGGTAAGAAGAGTCACTATTGTGCTCCCATTGCTGTACACAGTGCAAATAGCACTCGCATCTGTTCCCAGCAAGTACAGTGTATTGGACTGAAGAGGAGCTACTCTTCTTGTCAGTTTCCTAACCAGAGTTGAACTAGATATGGCCCGTGTGTGTAGGAAGCACAGTTCTTTTGTTCTGAGCAAGCTCACTGTTCCGGCCCTACAGGAAACACAGTAGAGTAGGAGAGTGCTCTTTTCTCAAAAGCAGAGTGTGTTTCTTGAAAGGCGAGCTAGCGTTTGTTTCCCAGTCCTTAATCGAGTTGAATCACATGCAGTTTCTGGTCCTACGAGCAACAGTTGTTTTTGCTAAGAAGAGTCACTATTGCGCTCCCTTTGTCATTCACAGTGCAAATAGCACTGGCGTCTGTTCCCAGCAAGTACAGTGTATTGGACTGAAGAGGATCTACTGTTCTTATCAGTGTCCTAAGCAGAGTTGAACTAGATATGGCCCGTGTGTGTAGGAAGCATGGTTATTTTGTTCTGAGCAAGCTCACTGTTCGGACCCTATAGGAAACACAGTAGAGTAGAAGTGTGACCTTTTCTCAAAGCAGAGCGTGTTTCTTGTAAGGTGAGCTAGCGTTTGTTTCCCAGTCCTAAGTGGAGTTGAATAACATGCAGTTTTTGGTCCTATGAGCAAGAGTTGTTTTCTGGTAAGAAGAGTCACTATTGTGCTCCCATTGCCATACGCAGTAAAAATAGCACTCGCGTCTGTTCCCAGCAAGTACAGTGTATTGGACTCAAGAGGAGCTACTGTTCTTGTCAGTTTCCTAAGCAGAGTTGAACTAGATATGGCCCGTGTGTATAGGAAGCATAGTTCTTTTGTTCTGAGCAAGCTCACTGTTCTGATCCTATAGGAAACACAGTAGAGTAGAAGAGTGCTTTTTTCTCAAAAGCAGAGTGTGTTTCTTGTAAGGCGAGCTTGTGTTTGTTTCCCAGTCCTAAATGGAGTTGAATCTCATGCAGTTTCTGGTCCTATGAGCAAGAGTTGTTTTGTGGTATGAAGAGTCACAATTGCGCTCCCATTGCCATACACAGTGCAAATAGCACTCGAATCTGTTCTCAGCAAGTACAGTGTATTGGACTGAAGAGGATCTACTGTTCTTGTCAGTTTCCTAAGGAGAATTGAACTAGATATGGCCGTGTGTGTAGGAAGCACAGTTCTTTTGTTCTGAGCAAGCTCACTGTTCTGGCGCTAAAGGAAACACAGTAGAGTACAAGAGTGCTCCTTCCTCAAAAGCAGAGTGTGTTACTTGTAAGGCGAGCTAGCATTTGTTTCCCAGTCCTAAATGGAGTTGAATCACATGCAGTTTTTGGTCCTACGTGCAAGAGGTGCTTTCTGGTAAGGAAAGTCACTATTGCGCTCCCATTGCCTTACACAGTACAAATAGCACTGGCATCTGTTGCCAGCAAGTACAGTGTATTGGACTGAAGAGGAGCTACTTCTCTTGTCAGTTTCCTCAGCAGAGATGAACTAGATATGGCCCGAGTGTAGGAAGCACAGTTCGTTTGTTCTGAGCAAGTTCTCTGTTTGGACCCCATAGGAAACACTGTAGAGTAGAAGAGTACTATTTTGTCAAAAGCAGAGTGTGTTTCTTGTAAGGCGAGCTAGCGTTTGTTTCCCAGTCCTAAATGGAGTTGAAATACACATGCAGTTTCTGGTCCTACGAGCGAGAGTTGTATTCTGGTGGAAGTGTCCATTTTGCGCTCCCTTTGCCATACACAGTGCAAATAGCACTCGCGTCTGTTCCCAGCAAGTACAGTGTATTGGACTGAAGAGAGGCTACTGTTCTTGTCAGTTTCATAAGCAGAATTGAACTAGATATGGCCCGTGTGTATAGGAAGGACAGTTCTTTTGTTCTGAGCAAGCTCACTGTTCTGGTCCTATAGGAAACACAGTAGAGTTGAGGAGTGCTCTTTTCTCAAAAGCAGAGTGTGTTACTTGTAAGGCTAGCTAGCGTTTGTTTCCCAGTCCTAAATGGAGGTGAATCAAATGCAGTTTTTGGTACTACGAGCAAGAGTTGTTTTCTGGTAAGAAGAGTCACTATTCTGCTCCCATTGCCATACACAGTAAAAATAGCACTTGTGTCTGTTCCCAACAAGTACAGTGTATTGGACTGAAGAGGAGATACTGTTCTTGTCAGTTTCCTAAGGAGAGTTGAACTAGATATGGACCGTGTGTGTAGGCAGAACAGTTCTTTTGTTCTGAGCAAGCTCACTGTTTGGACCCCATAGGAAACACAGTAGAGTAGATGTGTGCCCTATTCTCAAAAGCAGAGCGTGTTTCTTGTAAGGCAAGCTAGCGTTTGTTTCCCAGTCCTAACTGGAGTTGAATCAAATGCAGTTTTTGGTCCTACGAGCAAGAGTTGTTTTCTGGTAAGAAGAGTCACTTTGCGCTCCCATTGCCATACACAGTGTAAATAGCACTCGCGTCTGTTCCCAGTAAGTACAGTGTATTGGACTGAAGAGGAGCTACTGTTCTCATCAGTTTCCTAAGCAGAGTTGAAATAGATATGGCCCGTGTGTGTAGGAAGCACAGTTCTATTGTTCTGAGCAAGCTGACTGTTCTCGCCCTATAGGAAACACTGTAGAGTAGAAGAGTGCTCTATTCTCAAAAGCAGAGTGTGTTTCTTGTAAGGCTAGCTAGTGTTTGTTTCCCAGTCCTAAATTGAGTTGAATCACATGCAGTTTCTGGTCCTATGAGCAAGAGTTTTTTCTGGTAAAAAGAGTCACTATTGCGCTCCCATTGTCATACACAGGGCAAATAGCACTGGTTTCTCTTCCCAGCAGGTACAGTGTATTGGACTGAAAAAAATCTTTTGTTCTTGTCAGTTTCCTATGCAGAATTGAACTACATATGGCCGTGTATGTAGGAAGCCAGTTCTTTTGTTCTGAGCAAGCTCTCTGTTTTGGTCCTATAGGAAACACAGTAGAGTAGAAGAGTGCTCTTTCTCAAAAGCAGAGTGTGTTTCTTGTAAGGCGAGCTAGCGTTTGTTTCCCAGTCCTAAATGGAGTTGAATCACATGCAGTTTTTGGTCCTACGAGCAAGAGTTGTTTTCTGGTAAGGAAAGTCACTATTGCCCTCCCTTTGCCATACACAGTGCAAATAGCACTCGCGTCTGCTTCCAGCAAGTACAGTGTATTGGACTGAAGAGGAGCTACTGTTCTTGTCAGTTTTGTAAGCAGAGTTGAACTAGATATGGCCCCTGTGTGTAGGAAGCACAGTTCTTTTGTGCTGTGCAAGCTCACTGCTCGGACCCCATAGGAAACACAGTAGAGTAGAAGAGTGCTCTTTTCTCAAAAGCAGAGTCTGTTTCTTGTAAGGCAAGCTAGCGTTTGTTTCCCAGTCCTAAATGGAGTTGAATCACATGCAGTTTCTGGTCCTACGAGCAAGAGTTGTTTTCTGGTAAGAGTCACTATTGTGCTCCCATTGCCATACACAGTGCAAACAGCACTGGCGGCTGTTCCCTGCATGTACAGAGTATTGGACTTAAGAGGAGCTACTGTTCTTGTCAATTTCCTAACAGAGTTGAACTAGATATGGCCCCTGTGTGTAGGAAGCACAGTTCTTTTGTTCTGAGCAAGTTCACTGTTCTGGCCCTATAGGAAACACAGTAGAGTAGAAGAGTGCTCTTTTCTCAAAAGCAGAGTGTGTTTCTTGTAAGGCGAGCTAGCGTTTCTTTCCAGTCCTAAATGGAGTTGTGTCACATGCAGTTTCTGGTCCTACGAGCAAGACTTGTTTTCTGGTAAGAAGAGTCACTATTGCGCTCCCATTGCCATACACAGTACAAATAGCACTCGCGTTTGTTTAACGCAAGTACAGTGTATTGGTCTGAAGAGGAGCTACTGTTCTTGTCAGTTTCCTAAGCAGAGTTGAACTAGATATGGCCCGTGTGTGTAGTAAGCACAGTCCTTTTGTTCTGAGCAAGCTCACTGTTTGAACCCCATAGGAAACACAGTAGAGTAGAAGAGTGCTCTTTTCTCAAAAGCAGAGTGTGTTTCTTGTAAGGCGAGCTAGCATTTCTTTCCCAGTCCTAAATGGAGTTGAAATACACATGCAGTTTCTGGTCTTATGAGCAAGAGTTGTTTTCTGGTAAGAAGAGTCACTATTGCGCTCCCTTTGCCATACACAATGCAAATAGCACTCGCGTCTGTTCCCAACAAGTACAGTGTATTGGACTGAAGAGGAGCTACTGTTCTTGTCAGTTTCCTAAGCAGAATTGAACTACATATGGCCCATGTGTGTAGGAAGCACAGTTCTTTTGTTCTGAGCAAGCTCACTGTTCTGGCGCTAAAGGAAACACAGTAGAGTACAAGAGTGCTCCTTCCTCAAAAGCAGAGTGTGTTACTTGTAAGGCGAGCTAGCATTTGTTTCCCAGTCCTAAATGGAGTTGAATCACATGCAGTTTTTGGTCCTACATGCAAGAGGTGCTTTCTGGTAAGGAAAGTCACTATTGCGCTCCCATTGCCTTACACAGTGCAAATAGCACTGGCATCTGTTGCCAGCAAGTACAGTGTATTGGACTGAAGAGGAGCTACTTCTCTTGTCAGTTTCCTCAGCAGAGATGAACTAGATATGGCCCGAGTGTAGGAAGCACAGTTCGTTTGTTCTGAGCAAGTTCTCTGTTTGGACGCCATAGGAAACACAGTAGAGTAGAAGAGTACTCTTTTGTCAAAAGCAGAGTGTGTTTCTTGTAAGGCGAGCTAGCGTTTGTTTCCCAGTCCTAAATGGAGTTGAAATACACATGCAGTTTCTGGTCCTACGAGCGAGAGTTGTTTTCTGGTAATCAGAGTCCATTTTGTGCTCCCTTTGCCATACACAGTGCAAATAGCACTCGCGTCTGTTCCCAGCAAGTACAGTGTATTGGACTGAAGGGAGGCTACTGTTCTTGTCAGTTTCGTAAGCAGAATTGAACTAGATATGGCACGTGTGTGTAGGAAGCACAGTTCTTTTGTTCTGAGCAAGCTCACTGTTCTGGCCCTATAGGAAACACAGTAGAGTAGAAGAGTGCTCTTTTCTCAAAAGCAGAGTGTGTTTCTTGTAAGTCTAGCTAGCGTTTGTTTCCCAGTCCTAAATGGAGGTGAATCAAATGCAGTTTTTGGTCCTATGAGCAAGAGTTGTTTTCTGGTAAGAAGAGTCACTATTGTGCTCCCATTGCCATACACAGTAGAAATAGCACTCGCGTCTGTTCCCAGCAAGTACAGTGTATTGGACTGAAGAGGATCTACTCTTCTTGTCAGTTTCCTAAGCAGAGTTGAACTAGATATGGCACGTATGTGTAGGAAGCACAGTTCTTTTGTTCTGAGCAGGCTCACTGTTCTGGCCCTATAGGAAACACAGTAGAGTAGAAGAGTGCTCTTTTCTCAAAAGCAGAAAGTGTTTCTCGTAAGGCGAGCTAGTGTTTGTTTCCCAGTTCTAAAACGAGTTGAATCACATGCAGTTTCTGGTCCTACGAGCAAGAGTTGTTTTCTGGTAAGAAGAGTCACTATTGCGCTCCTATTGCCATACACAGTGCAAATAGCACTCGCATCTGTTCCCAGCAAGTACAGTGTATTGGACTGAAGAGGAGCTACTGTTCATGTCATTTTCCTAAGAAGAGTTGAATTAGATATGGCGTGAGTGTGAAGGAAGCACAGTTCTTTTGTTCTCAGCAAGCTCACTGTTCGGAAACCATAGAAAACACAGTAGAGTAGAAGAGTGCTCTTTACTCAAAAAGAAGATTGTGTTTCTTGTAAGGCGAGCTAGCGTTTGTTTCCCAGTCCTAAATCGAGTTGAATCACATGCAGTTTCTGGTCCTACGAGCTAGAGTTGTTTTTGGTAAGAAGAGTCACTATTGTGCTCCCTTTGTCATTCACAGTGCAAATAGCACTGGCGTCTGTTCCCAGCAAGTACAGTGTAATGGACTGAAGAGGATCTACTGTTCTTGTCAGTTTCCTAAGCAGAGTTGAACTAGATATGGCCCGTGTGTGTAGGAAGCACGGTTCTTTTGTTCTGAGCAAGCTCACTGTTCGGACCCTATAGGAAACACAGTAGAGTAGAAGTGTGACCTTTTCTCAAAGCAGAGCGTGTTTCTTGTAAGGCGAGCTAGCGTTTGTTTCCCAGTCCTAAGTGGAGTTGAATAACATGCAGTTTCTGGTCCTATGAGCAAGAGTTGTTTTCTGGTAAGAAGAGTCACTATTGTGCTCCCATTTCTGTACACAGTGCAAATAGCACTCGCGTCTGTTCCCAGCAAGTACAGTGTATTGGACTGAAGAGGATCTACTGTTCTCGTCAGTTTCCTAAGCAGAGTTGAACTAGATATGGCCCCTGTGTGTAGGAAGCACTGTTCTTTTGTTCTGAGCAAGCTCACTGTTCTGGTCCTATAGGAAACACAGTAGAGTAGAAGAGTGCTCTTTTCTCAAAAGCAGAGTGGGTTTCTTGTGAGGCGAGCTTGCGTTTGTTTCCCAGTCCTAAATGGAGTTGAATCACATGCAGTTTCTGGTCCTATGAGCAAGAGTTGTTTTTTGGTATGAAGAGTCACAATTGCGCTCCCATTGTCATACACAGGGCAAATAGCACTCGCGTCTGTTCCCAGCAAGTGCAGTGTATTGGACTGAAGAGGAGCTACTGTTCTTGTCAGTTTCCTAGGAGAATTGAACTAGACATGGCCGTGTGTGTAGGAAGCACAGTTCTTTTGTTCTGAGCAAGCTCACTGTTCTGGCGCTAAAGGAAACACAGTAGAGTAGAAGAGTGCTCCTTCCTCAAAAGCAGAGTGTGTTACTTGTAAGGCGAGCTAGCATTTGTTTCCCAGTCCTAAATGGAGTTGAATCACATGCAGTTTTTGGTCCTACGAGCAAGAGTTGCTTTCTGGTAAGGAAAGTCACTATTGTGCTCCCATTGCCATACACAGTGCAAATGGCACTGGCATCTGTTGCCAGCAAGTACAGTGTATTGGACTGAAGAGGAGATACTTCTCTTCTCAGTTTCCTCAGCAGAGTTGAACTATATATGGCCCGGGTGTAGGAAGCACAGTTCTTTTGTTCTGAGCAAGTTCTCTGTTTGGAACCCATAGGAAACACAGTGGAGTAGAAGAGTGCTCTTTTGTCAAAAGCAGAGTGTGTTTCTTGTAAGGTGAGCTAGCGTTTGTTTCCCAGTCCTAAATGGAGTTGAAATACACATGCAGTTTCCGGTCCTACGAGCGAGAGTTGTATTCTGGTGGAAGAGTCCATTTTGCGCTCCCTTTGCCATACACAGTGCAAATAGCACTAGCGTCTGTTCCCAGCAAGTACAGTGTATTGGACTGAAGAGAGGCTACTGTTCTTGTCAGTTTCATAAGCAGAATTGAACTAGATATGGCCCGTGTGTGTAGGAAGGACAGTTCTTTTGTTCTGAGCAAGCTCACTCTTCTGGCCCTATAGGAAACACAGTAGAGTTTAGGAGTGCTCTTTTCTCAAAAGCAGAGTGTGTTACTTGTAAGACTAGCTAGCGTTTGTTTCCCAGTCCTAAATGGAGGTGAATCAAATGCAGTTTTTGGTCCTACGAGCAAGAGTTGTTTTCTGGTAAGAAGAGTCACTATTCCGCTCCCATTGTCATACACAGTAAAAATAGCACTTGCGTCTGTTCCCAACAAGTACAGTGTATTGGACTGAAGAGGAGATACTGTTCTTGTCAGTTTCCTAAGGAGAGTTGAACTAGATATGGACCGTGTGTGTAGGCAGAACAGTTCTTTTGTTCTGAGCAAGCTCACTGTTTGGACCCCATAGGAAACACAGTAGAGTAGATGTGTGCCCTATTCTCAAAAGCAGAGCGTGTTTCTTGTAAGGCGAGCTAGCGTTTGTTTCCCAGTCCTAACTGGAGTTGAATCAAATGCAGTTTTTGGTCCTACGAGCAAGAGTTGTTTTCTGGTAAGAAGAGTCACTTTGCGCTCCCATTGCCATACACAGTGTAAATAGCACTCGCGTCTGTTCCCAGTAAGTACAGTGTATTGGACTGAAGAGGAGCTACTGTTCTCATCAGTTTCCTAAGCAGAGTTGAAATAGATATGGCCCGTGTGTGTAGGAAGCACAGTTCTTTTGTTCTGAGCAAGCTCACAGTTCTCGCCCTATAGGAAACACTGTAGAGTAGAAGAGTGCTCTATTCTCAAAAGCAGAGTGTGTTTCTTGTAAGGCTAGCTAGTGTTTGTTTCCCAGTCCTAAATTGAGGTGAATCACATGCAGTTTCTGGTCCTACGAGCAAGAGTTTTTTCTGGTAAAAAGAGTCACTATTGCGCTCCCATTGTCATACACAGGGCAAATAGCACTGGTTTCTCTTCCCAGCAGGTACAGTGTATTGGACTGAAAAAAATCTTTTGTTCTTGTCAGTTTCCTATGCAGAATTGAACTACATATGGCCGTGTATGTAGGAAGCCAGTTCTTTTGTTCTGAGCAAGCTCTCTTTTTTGGTCCTATAGGAAACACAGTAGAGTAGAAGAGTGCTCTTTTCTCAAAAGCAGAGTGTGTTTCTTGTAAGGCGAGCTAGCGTTTGTTTCCTAGTCCTAAATGGAGTTGAATCACATGCAGTTTTTGGTCCTACCAGCAAGAGTTGTTTTCTGGTAAGGAAAGTCACTATTGCCCTCCCTTTGCCATACACAGTGCAAATAGCACTCGCGTCTGCTTCCAGCAAGTACAGTGTATTGGACTGAAGAGGAGCTACTGTTCTTGTCAGTTTTGTAAGCAGAGTTGAACTAGATATGGCCCCTGTGTGTAGGAAGCACAGTTCTTCTGTTCTGTGCAAGCTCACTGCTCAGACCCCAAAGGAAACACAGTAGAGTAGAAGAGTGCTCTTTTCTCAAAAGCAGAGTGTGTTTCTTGTAAGGCAAGCTAGCGTTTGTTTCCCAGTCCTAAATGGAGTTGAATCACATGCAGTTTCTGGTCCTACGAGCAAGAGTTGTTTTCTGGTAAGAGTCACTATTGTGCTCCCATTGCCATACACAGTGCAAACAGCACTGGCGGCTGTTCCCTGCATGTACAGAGTATTGGACTTAAGAGGAGCTACTGTTCTTGTCAATTTCCTAACAGAGTTGAACTAGATATGGCCCCTGTGTGTAGGAAGCACAGTTCTTTTGTTCTGAGCAAGTTCACTGTTCTGGCCCTATAGGAAACACAGTAGAGTAGAAGAGTGCTCTTTTCTCAAAAGCAGAGTGTGTTTCTTGTAAGGCGAGCTAGCGTTTCTTTCCAGTCCTAAATGGAGTTGTGTCACATGCAGTTTCTGGTCCTACGAGCAAGACTTGTTTTCTGGTAAGAAGAGTCACTATTGCGCTCCCATTGCCATACACAGTACAAATAGCACTCGCGTTTGTTTAACGCAAGTACAGTGTATTGGTCTGAAGAGGAGCTACTGTTCTTGTCAGTTTCCTAAGCAGAGTTGAACTAGATATGGCCCGTGTGTGTAGTAAGCACAGTCCTTTTGTTCTGAGCAAGCTCACTGTTTGAACCCCATAGGAAACACAGTAGAGTAGAAGAGTGCTCTTTTCTCAAAAGCAGAGTGTGTTTCTTGTAAGGCGAGCTAGCATTTCTTTCCCAGTCCTAAATGGAGTTGAAATACACATGCAGTTTCTGGTCTTACGAGCAAGAGTTGTTTTCTGGTAAGAAGAGTCACTATTGCGCTCCCTTTGCCATACACAATGCAAATAGCACTCGCGTCTGTTCCCAACAAGTACAGTGTATTGGACTGAAGAGGAGCTACTGTTCTTGTCAGTTTCCTAAGCAGAATTGAACTAGATATGGCCCATGTGTGTAGGAAGCACAGTTCTTTTGTTCTGAGAAAGCTCACTGTTTTGGCCCTATAGGAAACACAGTAGTGTAGAAGAGTGCTCTTTTCTCAAAAGCAGAGTGTGTTTCTTGTAAGGCGAGCTAGCATTTGTTTCCCAGTCCTAAATGGAGTTGAATCACATGCAGTTTCTGGTCCTACGAGCAAGAGTTGTTTTCTGGTAAGAAGAGTAACTATTGTGCTCCCATTGACATACACAGTACAAATAGCACTCGTGTCCGTTTCCAGGAAGTACAGTGTATTGGACTGAAGAGGAGCTACTGTTCTTGTCAGTTTCCTAAGCAGAGTTGAACTATATATGGCTCGTGTGTGTAGGAAGCACAGTTCTTTTGTTCTGAGCAAGCTCACTCTTCAAACCACCTAGGAAACACAGGAGAGTAGAAGCGTGCTCTTTTCTGAAAAGCATAGTGTGTTTCTTGTAAGGCGAGCTAGCTTTTTTTTCCCAGTCCTAAATGGAGTTCAAATACACATGTAGTTTCTGATCCTACGAGCAAGAGTTGTGTTCTGGTTAGAAGAGTAACTATTGCGCTCCCTTTGCCATACACAGTGCAAATAGCCCTGGCATCTGTTCCGAGCAAGTACAGTGTATTGGACTGAAGAGGAGCTACTGTTCTTTTCAGTTTCCTAAGCAGAGTTGAACTACATATGGCCCATGTGTGTAGGAAGCATAGTTCTTTTGTTCTGAGCAAGCTCACTGTTCTGGCGCTAAAGGAAACACAGTAGAGTACAAGAGTGCTCCTTCCTCAAAAGCAGAGTGTGTTACTTGTAAGGCGAGCTAGCATTTGTTTCCCAGTCCTAAATGGAGTTGAATCACATGCAGTTTTTGGTCCTACATGCAAGAGGTGCTTTCTGGTAAGGAAAGTCACTATTGCGCTCCCATTGCCTTACACAGTGCAAATAGCACTGGCATCTGTTGCCAGCAAGTACAGTGTATTGGACTGAAGAGGAGCTACTTCTCTTGTCAGTTTCCTCAGCAGAGATGAACTAGATATGGCCCGAGTGTAGGAAGCACAGTTCGTTTGTTCTGAGCAAGTTCTCTGTTTGGACGCCATAGGAAACACAGTAGAGTAGAAGAGTACTCTTTTGTCAAAAGCAGAGTGTGTTTCTTGTAAGGCGAGCTAGCGTTTGTTTCCCAGTCCTAAATGGAGTTGAAATACACATGCAGTTTCTGGTCCTACGAGCGAGAGTTGTTTTCTGGTAATCAGAGTCCATTTTGTGCTCCCTTTGCCATACACAGTGCAAATAGCACTCGCGTCTGTTCCGAGCAAGTACAGTGTATTGGACTGAAGGGAGGCTACTGTTCTTGTCAGTTTCGTAAGCAGAATTGAACTAGATATGGCCCGTGTGTGTAGGAAGCACAGTTCTTTTGTTCTGAGCAAGCTCACTGTTCTGGCCCTATAGGAAACACAGTAGAGTAGAGGAGTGCTCTTTTCTCAAAAGCAGAGTGTGTTTCTTGTAAGTCTAGCTAGCGTTTGTTTCCCAGTCCTAAATGGAGGTGAATCAAATGCAGTTTTTGGTCCTATGAGCAAGAGTTGTTTTCTGGTAAGAAGAGTCACTATTGTGCTCCCATTGCCATACACAGTGCAAATAGCACTCGCGTCTGTTCCCAGCAAGTACAGTGTATTGGACTGAAGAGGATCTACTGTTCTCGTCAGTTTCCTAAGCAGAGTTGAACTAGATATGGCCCCTGTGTGTAGGAAGCACTGATCTTTTGTTCTGAGCAAGCTCACTGTTCTGGTCCTATAGGAAACACAGTAGAGTAGAAGAGTGCTCTTTTCTCAAAAGCAGAGTGTGTTTCTTGTGAGGCGAGCTTGCGTTTGTTTCCCAGTCCTAAATGGAGTTGAATCACATGCAGTTTCTGGTCCTATGAGCAAGAGTTGTTTTTTGGTATGAAGAGTCACAATTGCGCTCCCATTGTCATACACAGGGCAAATAGCACTCGCGTCTGTTCCCAGCAAGTGCAGTGTATTGGACTGAAGAGGAGCTACTGTTCTTGTCAGTTTCCTAGGAGAATTGAACTAGATATGGCCGTGTGTGTAGGAAGCACAGTTCTTTTGTTCTGAGCAAGCTCACTGTTCTGGCGCTAAAGGAAACACAGTAGAGTAGAAGAGTGCTCCTTCCTCAAAAGCAGAGTGTGTTACTTGTAAGGCAAGCTAGCATTTGTTTCCCAGTCCTAAATGGAGTTGAATCACATGCAGTTTTTGGTCCTACGAGCAAGAGTTGCTTTCTGGTAAGGAAAGTCACTATTGTGCTCCCATTGCCATACACAGTGCAAATGGCACTGGCATCTGTTGCCAGCAAGTACAGTGTATTGGACTGAAGAGGAGATACTTCTCTTCTCAGTTTCCTCAGCAGAGTTGAACTATATATGGCCCGGGTGTAGGAAGCACAGTTCTTTTGTTCTGAGCAAGTTCTCTGTTTGGAACCCATAGGAAACACAGTGGAGTAGAAGAGTGCTCTTTTGTCAAAAGCAGAGTGTGTTTCTTGTAAGGTGAGCTAGCGTTTGTTTCCCAGTCCTAAATGGAGTTGAAATACACATGCAGTTTCTGGTCCTACGAGCGAGAGTTGTATTCTGGTGGAAGTGTCCATTTTGCGCTCCCTTTGCCATACACAGTGCAAATAGCACTAGCGTCTGTTCCCAGCAAGTACAGTGTATTGGACTGAAGAGAGGCTACTGTTCTTGTCAGTTTCATAAGCAGAATTGAACTAGATATGGCCCGTGTGTGTAGGAAGGACAGTTCTTTTGTTCTGAGCAAGCTCACTGTTCTGGCCCTATAGGAAACACAGTAGAGTTTAGGAGTGCTCTTTTCTCAAAAGCAGAGTGTGTTACTTGTAAGACTAGCTAGCGTTTGTTTCCCAGTCCTAAATGAGGGTGAATCAAATGCAGTTTTTGGTCCTACGAGCAAGAGTTGTTTTCTGGTAAGAAGAGTCACTATTCCGCTCCCATTGTCATACACAGTAAAAATAGCACTTGCGTCTGTTCCCAACAAGTACAGTGTATTGGACTGAAGAGGAGATACTGTTCTTGTCAGTTTCCTAAGGAGAGTTGAACTAGATATGGACCGTGTGTGTAGGCAGAACAGTTCTTTTGTTCTGAGCAAGCTCACTGTTTGGACCCCATAGGAAACACAGTAGAGTAGATGTGTGCCCTATTCTCAAAAGCAGAGCGTGTTTCTTGTAAGGCGAGCTAGCGTTTGTTTCCCAGTCCTAACTGGAGTTGAATCAAATGCAGTTTTTGGTCCTACGAGCAAGAGTTGTTTTCTGGTAAGAAGAGTCACTTTGCGCTCCCATTGCCATACACAGTGTAAATAGCACTCGCGTCTGTTCCCAGTAAGTACAGTGTATTGGACTGAAGAGGAGCTACTGTACTCATCAGTTTCCTAAGCAGAGTTGAAATAGATATGGCCCGTGTGTGTAGGAAGCACAGTTCTTTTGTTCTGAGCAAGCTCACAGTTCTCGCCCTATAGGAAACACTGTAGAGTAGAAGAGTGCTCTATTCTCAAAAGCAGAGTGTGTTTCTTGTAAGGCTAGCTAGTGTTTGTTTCCCAGTCCTAAATGGAGTTGAATCACATGCAGTTTTTGGTCCTACGAGCAAGAGTTGCTTTCTGGTAAGGAAAGTCACTATTGTGCTCCCATTGCTATACACAGTGCAAATGGCACTGGCATCTGTTGCCAGCAAGTACAGTGTATTGGACTGAAGAGGAGATACTTCTCTTCTCAGTTTCCTCAGCAGAGTTTAACTATATATGGCCCGGGTGTAGGAAGCACAGTTCTTTTGTTCTGAGCAAGTTCTCTGTTTGGAACCCATAGGAAACACAGTGGAGTAGAAGAGTGCTCTTTTGTCAAAAGCAGAGTGTGTTTCTTGTAAGGTGAGCTAGCGTTTGTTTCCCAGTCCTAAATGGAGTTGAAATACACATGCAGTTTCCGGTCCTACGAGCGAGAGTTGTATTCTGGTGGAAGAGTCCATTTTGCGCTCCCTTTGCCATACACAGTGCAAATAGCACTAGCGTCTGTTCCCAGCAAGTACAGTGTATTGGACTGAAGAGAGGCTACTGTTCTTGTCAGTTTCATAAGCAGAATTGAACTAGATATGGCCCGTGTGTGTAGGAAGGACAGTTCTTTTGTTCTGAGCAAGCTCACTGTTCTGGCCCTATAGGAAACACAGTAGAGTTTAGGAGTGCTCTTTTCTCAAAAGCAGAGTGTGTTACTTGTAAGACTAGCTAGCGTTTGTTTCCCAGTCCTAAATGGAGGTGAATCAAATGCAGTTTTTGGTCCTACGAGCAAGAGTTGTTTTCTGGTAAGAAGAGTCACTATTCCGCTCCCATTGTCATACACAGTAAAAATAGCACTTGCGTCTGTTCCCAACAAGTACAGTGTATTGGACTGAAGAGGAGATACTGTTCTTGTCAGTTTCCTAAGGAGAGTTGAACTAGATATGGACCGTGTGTGTAGGCAGAACAGTTCTTTTGTTCTGAGCAAGCTCACTGTTTGGACCCCATAGGAAACACAGTAGAGTAGATGTGTGCCCTATTCTCAAAAGCAGAGCGTGTTTCTTGTAAGGCGAGCTAGCGTTTGTTTCCCAGTCCTAACTGGAGTTGAATCAAATGCAGTTTTTGGTCCTACGAGCAAGAGTTGTTTTCTGGTAAGAAGAGTCACTTTGCGCTCCCATTGCCATACACAGTGTAAATAGCACTCGCGTCTGTTCCCAGTAAGTACAGTGTATTGGACTGAAGAGGAGCTACTGTTCTCATCAGTTTCCTAAGCAGAGTTGAAATAGATATGGCCCGTGTGTGTAGGAAGCACAGTTCTTTTGTTCTGAGCAAGCTCACAGTTCTCGCCCTATAGGAAACACTGTAGAGTAGAAGAGTGCTCTATTCTCAAAAGCAGAGTGTGTTTCTTGTAAGGCTAGCTAGTGTTTGTTTCCCAGTCCTAAATTGAGGTGAATCACATGCAGTTTCTGGTCCTACGAGCAAGAGTTTTTTCTGGTAAAAAGAGTCACTATTGCGCTCCCATTGTCATACACAGGGCAAATAGCACTGGTTTCTCTTCCCAGCAGGTACAGTGTATTGGACTGAAAAAAATCTTTTGTTCTTGTCAGTTTCCTATGCAGAATTGAACTACATATGGCCGTGTATGTAGGAAGCCAGTTCTTTTGTTCTGAGCAAGCTCTCTTTTTTGGTCCTATAGGAAACACAGTAGAGTAGAAGAGTGCTCTTTTCTCAAAAGCAGAGTGTGTTTCTTGTAAGGCGAGCTAGCGTTTGTTTCCTAGTCCTAAATGGAGTTGAATCACATGCAGTTTTTGGTCCTACCAGCAAGAGTTGTTTTCTGGTAAGGAAAGTCACTATTGCCCTCCCTTTGCCATACACAGTGCAAATAGCACTCGCGTCTGCTTCCAGCAAGTACAGTGTATTGGACTGAAGAGGAGCTACTGTTCTTGTCAGTTTTGTAAGCAGAGTTGAACTAGATATGGCCCCTGTGTGTAGGAAGCACAGTTCTTCTGTTCTGTGCAAGCTCACTGCTCAGACCCCAAAGGAAACACAGTAGAGTAGAAGAGTGCTCTTTTCTCAAAAGCAGAGTGTGTTTCTTGTAAGGCAAGCTAGCGTTTGTTTCCCAGTCCTAAATGGAGTTGAATCACATGCAGTTTCTGGTCCTACGAGCAAGAGTTGTTTTCTGGTAAGAGTCACTATTGTGCTCCCATTGCCATACACAGTGCAAACAGCACTGGCGGCTGTTCCCTGCATGTACAGAGTATTGGACTTAAGAGGAGCTACTGTTCTTGTCAATTTCCTAACAGAGTTGAACTAGATATGGCCCCTGTGTGTAGGAAGCACAGTTCTTTTGTTCTGAGCAAGTTCACTGTTCTGGCCCTATAGGAAACACAGTAGAGTAGAAGAGTGCTCTTTTCTCAAAAGCAGAGTGTGTTTCTTGTAAGGCGAGCTAGCGTTTCTTTCCAGTCCTAAATGGAGTTGTGTCACATGCAGTTTCTGGTCCTACGAGCAAGACTTGTTTTCTGGTAAGAAGAGTCACTATTGCGCTCCCATTGCCATACACAGTACAAATAGCACTCGCGTTTGTTTAACGCAAGTACAGTGTATTGGTCTGAAGAGGAGCTACTGTTCTTGTCAGTTTCCTAAGCAGAGTTGAACTAGATATGGCCCGTGTGTGTAGTAAGCACAGTCCTTTTGTTCTGAGCAAGCTCACTGTTTGAACCCCATAGGAAACACAGTAGAGTAGAAGAGTGCTCTTTTCTCAAAAGCAGAGTGTGTTTCTTGTAAGGCGAGCTAGCATTTCTTTCCCAGTCCTAAATGGAGTTGAAATACACATGCAGTTTCTGGTCTTACGAGCAAGAGTTGTTTTCTGGTAAGAAGAGTCACTATTGCGCTCCCTTTGCCATACACAATGCAAATAGCACTCGCGTCTGTTCCCAACAAGTACAGTGTATTGGACTGAAGAGGAGCTACTGTTCTTGTCAGTTTCCTAAGCAGAATTGAACTAGATATGGCCCATGTGTGTAGGAAGCACAGTTCTTTTGTTCTGAGAAAGCTCACTGTTTTGGCCCTATAGGAAACACAGTAGTGTAGAAGAGTGCTCTTTTCTCAAAAGCAGAGTGTGTTTCTTGTAAGGCGAGCTAGCATTTGTTTCCCAGTCCTAAATTGAGTTGAATCACATGCAGTTTCTGGTCCTACGAGCAAGAGTTGTTTTCTGGTAAGAAGAGTAACTATTGTGCTCCCATTGACATACACAGTACAAATAGCACTCGTGTCCGTTTCCAGGAAGTACAGTGTATTGGACTGAAGAGGAGCTACTGTTCTTGTCAGTTTCCTAAGCAGAGTTGAACTATATATGGCTCGTGTGTGTAGGAAGCACAGTTCTTTTGTTCTGAGCAAGCTCACTCTTCAAACCACCTAGGAAACACAGGAGAGTAGAAGCGTGCTCTTTTCTGAAAAGCATAGTGTGTTTCTTGTAAGGCGAGCTAGCTTTTTTTTCCCAGTCCTAAATGGAGTTCAAATACACATGTAGTTTCTGATCCTACGAGCAAGAGTTGTGTTCTGGTTAGAAGAGTAACTATTGCGCTCCCTTTGCCATACACAGTGCAAATAGCCCTGGCATCTGTTCCGAGCAAGTACAGTGTATTGGACTGAAGAGGAGCTACTGTTCTTTTCAGTTTCCTAAGCAGAGTTGAACTACATATGGCCCATGTGTGTAGGAAGCATAGTTCTTTTGTTCTGAGCAAGCTCACTGTTCTGGCGCTAAAGGAAACACAGTAGAGTACAAGAGTGCTCCTTCCTCAAAAGCAGAGTGTGTTACTTGTAAGGCGAGCTAGCATTTGTTTCCCAGTCCTAAATGGAGTTGAATCACATGCAGTTTTTGGTCCTACATGCAAGAGGTGCTTTCTGGTAAGGAAAGTCACTATTGCGCTCCCATTGCCTTACACAGTGCAAATAGCACTGGCATCTGTTGCCAGCAAGTACAGTGTATTGGACTGAAGAGGAGCTACTTCTCTTGTCAGTTTCCTCAGCAGAGATGAACTAGATATGGCCCGAGTGTAGGAAGCACAGTTCGTTTGTTCTGAGCAAGTTCTCTGTTTGGACGCCATAGGAAACACAGTAGAGTAGAAGAGTACTCTTTTGTCAAAAGCAGAGTGTGTTTCTTGTAAGGCGAGCTAGCGTTTGTTTCCCAGTCCTAAATGGAGTGAAATACACATGCAGTTTCTGGTCCTACGAGCGAGAGTTGTTTTCTGGTAATCAGAGTCCATTTTGTGCTCCCTTTGCCATACACAGTGCAAATAGCACTCGCGTCTGTTCCGAGCAAGTACAGTGTATTGGACTGAAGGGAGGCTACTGTTCTTGTCAGTTTCGTAAGCAGAATTGAACTAGATATGGCCCGTGTGTGTAGGAAGCACAGTTCTTTTGTTCTGAGCAAGCTCACTGTTCTGGCCCTATAGGAAACACAGTAGAGTAGAGGAGTGCTCTTTTCTCAAAAGCAGAGTGTGTTTCTTGTAAGTCTAGCTAGCGTTTGTTTCCCAGTCCTAAATGGAGGTGAATCAAATGCAGTTTTTGGTCCTATGAGCAAGAGTTGTTTTCTGGTAAGAAGAGTCACTATTGTGCTCCCATTGCCATACAC
>NW_026736143.1:0-82441 GCF_949786415.1 Peromyscus eremicus
GTCCTACGAGCAAGAGTTGTTTTCTGCTAAGAAGAGTCACTATTGCGCTCCCATTGCCATACACAGTGCAAATAGCACTCGCGTCTGTTCCAGCAAGTACAGTGTATTGGACTGAAGAGAAGCTACTGTTCTTGTCAGTTTCCTAAGCAGAGTTGAACTAGATATGCCCCGTGTGTTTAGGAAGCACAGTTCTTTTGTTCTGAGCAAGCTCACTGTTCTGGCCCTATAGGAAACACAGGAGAGTAGAAGAGTGCTGTTTTCTCAAAGCAGAGTGTGTTTCTTGCAAGGCGAGCTAGCGTTTGTTTCCCAGTCCTAAACGGAGTTGAATCCCATGCAGTTTCTAGTCCTACGAGTAAGATTTGTTTTCTGCTAAGAAGAGTCACTATTGCGCTCCCATTGCCATACACAGTGCAAATAGCACTCGCGTCTGTTCCCAGCAAGTACAGTGTATTGGACTGAAGAGAAGCTACTGTTCTTGTCAGTTTCCTAAGCAGAGTTGAACTAGATATGCCCCGTGTGTGTAGGAAGCACAGTTCTTTTGTTCTGAGCAAGCTCACTGTTCTGGCCCTATAGGAAACACAGGAGAGTAGAAGAGTGCTGTTTTCTCAAAAGCAGAGTGTGTTTCTTGCAAGGCGAGCTAGCGTTTGTTTCCCAGTCCTAAACGGAGTTGAATCCCATGCAGTTTCTGGTCCTACGAGCAAGAGTTGTTTTCTGCTAAGAAGAGTCACTATTGCGCTCCCATTGCCATACACAGTGCAAATAGCACTCGCGTCTGTTCCCAGCAAGTACAGTGTATTGGACTGAAGAGAAGCTACTGTTCTTGTCAGTTTCCTAAGCAGAGTTGAACTAGATATGCCCCGTGTGTGTAGGAAGCACAGTTCTTTTGTTCTGAGCAAGCTCACTGTTCTGGCCCTATAGGAAACACAGGAGAGTAGAAGAGTGCTGTTTTCTCAAAGCAGAGTGTGTTTCTTGCAAGGCGAGCTAGCGTTTGTTTCCCAGTCCTAAACGGAGTTGAATCCCATGCAGTTTCTGTCCTACGAGCAAGAGTTGTTTTCTGCTAAGAAGAGTCACTATTGCGCTCCCATTGCCATACACAGTGCAAATAGCACTCGCGTCTGTTCCCAGCAAGTACAGTGTATTGGACTGAAGAGAAGCTACTGTTCTTGTCAGTTTCCTAAGCAGAGTTGAACTAGATATGCCCCGTGTGTGTAGGAAGCACAGTTCTTTTGTTCTGAGCAAGCTCACTGTTCTGGCCCTATAGGAAACACAGGAGAGTAGAAGAGTGCTGTTTTCTCAAAAGCAGAGTGTGTTTCTTGCAAGGCGAGCTAGCGTTTGTTTCCCAGTCCTAAACGGAGTTGAATCCCATGCAGTTTCTAGTCCTACGAGTAAGATTTGTTTTCTGCTAAGAAGAGTCACTATTGCGCTCCCATTGCCATACACAGTGCAAATAGCACTCGCGTCTGTTCCCAGCAAGTACAGTGTATTGGACTGAAGAGAAGCTACTGTTCTTGTCAGTTTCCTAAGCAGAGTTGAACTAGATATGCCCCGTGTGTGTAGGAAGCACAGTTCTTTTGTTCTGAGCAAGCTCACTGTTCTGGCCCTATAGGAAACACAGGAGAGTAGAAGAGTGCTGTTTTCTCAAAAGCAGAGTGTGTTTCTTGCAAGGCGAGCTAGCGTTTGTTTCCCAGTCCTAAACGGAGTTGAATCCCATGCAGTTCTGGTCCTACGAGCAAGAGTTGTTTTCTGCTAAGAAGAGTCACTATTGCGCTCCCATTGCCATACACAGTGCAAATAGCACTCGCGTCTGTTCCCAGCAAGTACAGTGTATTGGACTGAAGAGAAGCTACTGTTCTTGTCAGTTTCCTAAGCAGAGTTGAACTAGATATGCCCCGTGTGTGTAGGAAGCACAGTTCTTTTGTTCTGAGCAAGCTCACTGTTCTGGCCCTATAGGAAACACAGGAGAGTAGAAGAGTGCTGTTTTCTCAAAAGCAGAGTGTGTTTCTTGCAAGGCGAGCTAGCGTTTGTTTCCCAGTCCTAAACGGAGTTGAATCCCATGCAGTTTCTGGTCCTACGAGCAAGAGTTGTTTTCTGCTAAGAAGAGTCACTATTGCGCTCCCATTGCCATACACAGTGCAAATAGCACTCGCGTCTGTTCCCAGCAAGTACAGTGTATTGGACTGAAGAGAAGCTACTGTTCTTGTCAGTTTCCTAAGCAGAGTTGAACTAGATATGCCCCGTGTGTGTAGGAAGCACAGTTCTTTTGTTCTGAGCAAGCTCACTGTTCTGGCCCTATAGGAAACACAGGAGAGTAGAAGAGTGCTGTTTTCTCAAAAGCAGAGTGTGTTTCTTGCAAGGCGAGCTAGCGTTTGTTTCCCAGTCCTAAACGGAGTTGAATCCCATGCAGTTTCTGGTCCTATGAGCAAGAGTTGTTTTCTGCTAAGAAGAGTCACTATTGCGCTCCCATTGCCATACACAGTGCAAATAGCACTCGCGTCTGTTCCCAGCAAGTACAGTGTATTGGACTGAAGAGAAGCTACTGTTCTTGTCAGTTTCCTAAGCAGAGTTGAACTAGATATGCCCCGTGTGTGTAGGAAGCACAGTTCTTTTGTTCTGAGCAAGCTCACTGTTCTGGCCATATAGGAAACACAGGAGAGTAGAAGAGTGCTGTTTTCTCAAAAGCAGAGTGTGTTTCTTGCAAGGCGAGCTAGCGTTTGTTTCCCAGTCCTAAACGGAGTTGAATCCCATGCAGTTTCTGGTCCTACGAGGAAGAGTTGTTTTCTGCTAAGGAGAGTCACTATTGTGCTCCCATTGCCATACACAGTGCAAATAGCACTCGCGTCTGTTCCCAGCAAGTACAGTGTATTGGACTGAAGAGAAGCTACTGTTCTTGTCAGTTTCCTAAGCAGAGTTGAACTAGATATGCCCCGTGTGTGTAGGAAGCACAGTTCTTTTGTTCTGAGCAAGCTCAATGTTCTGGCCCTATAGGAAACACAGGAGAGTAGAAGAGTGCTGTTTTCTCAAAAGCAGAGTGTGTTTCTTGCAAGGCGAGCTAGCGTTTGTTTCCCAGTCCTAAACGGAGTTGAATCCCATGCAGTTTCTGGTCCTACGAGCAAGAGTTGTTTTCTGCTAAGAAGAGTCACTATTGCGCTCCCATTGCCATACACAGTGCAAATAGCACTCGCGTCTGTTCCCAGCAAGTACAGTGTATTGGACTGAAGAGAAGCTACTGTTCTTGTCAGTTTCCTAAGCAGAGTTGAACTAGATATGCCCCGTGTGTGTAGGAAGCACAGTTCTTTTGTTCTGAGCAAGCTCACTGTTCTGGCCCTATAGGAAACACAGGAGAGTAGAAGAGTGCTGTTTTCTCAAAAGCAGAGTGTGTTTCTTGCAAGGCGAGCTAGCGTTTGTTTCCCAGTCCTAAACGGAGTTGAATCCCATGCAGTTTCTGGTCCTACGAGCAAGAGTTGTTTTCTGCTAAGAAGAGTCACTATTGCGCTCCCATTGCCATACACAGTGCAAATAGCACTCGCGTCTGTTCCCAGCAAGTACAGTGTATTGGACTGAAGAGAAGCTACTGTTCTTGTCAGTTTCCTAAGCAGAGTTGAACTAGATATGCCCCCGTGTGTGTAGGAAGCACAGTTCTTTTGTTCTGAGCAAGCTCACTGTTCTGGCCCTATAGGAAACACAGGAGAGTAGAAGAGTGCTGTTTTCTCAAAAGCAGAGTGTGTTTCTTGCAAGGCGAGCTAGCGTTTGTTTCCCAGTCCTAAACGGAGTTGAATCCCATGCAGTTTCTGGTCCTACGAGCAAGAGTTGTTTTCTGCTAAGAAGAGTCACTATTGCGCTCCCATTGCCATACACAGTGCAAATAGCACTCGCGTCTGTTCCCAGCAAGTACAGTGTATTGGACTGAAGAGAAGCTACTGTTCTTGTCAGTTTCCTAAGCAGAGTTGAACTAGATATGCCCCGTGTGTGTAGGAAGCACAGTTCTTTTGTTCTGAGCAAGCTCACTGTTCTGGCCCTATAGGAAACACAGGAGAGTAGAAGAGTGCTGTTTTCTCAAAAGCAGAGTGTGTTTCTTGCAAGGCGAGCTAGCGTTTGTTTCCCAGTCCTAAACGGAGTTGAATCCCATGCAGTTTCTGGTCCTACGAGCAAGAGTTGTTTTCTGCTAAGAAGAGTCACTATTGCGCTCCCATTGCCATACAAAGTGCAAATAGCACTCGCGTCTGTTCCCAGCAAGTACAGTGTATTGGACTGAAGAGAAGCTCCTGTTCTTGTCAGTTTCCTAAGCAGAGTTGAACTAGATAAGCCCCGTGTGTGTAGGAAGCACAGTTCTTTTGTTCTGAGCAAGCTCAATGTTCTGGCCCTATAGGAAACACAGGAGAGTAGAAGAGTGCTGTTTTCTCAAAAGCAGAGTGTGTTTCTTGCAAGGCGAGCTAGCGTTTGTTTCCCAGTCCTAAACGGAGTTGAATCCCATGCAGTTTCTGGTCCTACGAGCAAGAGTTGTTTTCTGCTAAGAAGAGTCACTATTGCGCTCCCATTGCCATACACAGTGCAAATAGCACTCGCGTCTGTTTTCCAGCAAGTACAGTGTATTGGACTGAAGAGAAGCTACTGTTCTTGTCAGTTTCCTAAGCAGAGTTGAACTAGATATGCCCCGTGTGTGTAGGAAGCACAGTTCTTTTGTTCTGAGCAAGCTCACTGTTCTGGCCCTATAGGAAACACAGGAGAGTAGAAGAGTGCTGTTTTCTCAAAAGCAGAGTGTGTTTCTTGCAAGGCGAGCTAGCGTTTGTTTCCCAGTCCTAAACGGAGTTGAATCCCATGCAGTTTCTGGTCCTACGAGCAAGAGTTGTTTTCTGCTAAGAAGAGTCACTATTGCGCTCCCATTGCCATACACAGTGCAAATAGCACTCGCGTCTGTTCCAGCAAGTACAGTGTATTGGACTGAAGAGAAGCTACTGTTCTTGTCAGTTTCCTAAGCAGAGTTGAACTAGATATGCCCCGTGTGTGTAGGAAGCACAGTTCTTTTGTTCTGAGCAAGCTCAATGTTCTGGCCCTATAGGAAACACAGGAGAGTAGAAGAGTGCTGTTTTCTCAAAAGCAGAGTGTGTTTCTTGCAAGGCGAGCTAGCGTTTGTTTCCCAGTCCTAAACGGAGTTGAATCCCATGCAGTTTCTGGTCCTACGAGCAAGAGTTGTTTTCTGCTAAGAAGAGTCACTATTGCGCCCCCATTGCCATACACAGTGCAAATAGCACTCGCGTCTGTTCCCAGCAAGTACAGTGTATTGGACTGAAGAGAAGCTACTGTTCTTGTCAGTTTCCTAAGCAGAGTTGAACTAGATATGCCCCGTGTGTGTAGGAAGCACAGTTCTTTTGTTCTGCGCAAGCTCAATGTTCTGGCCCTATAGGAAACACAGGAGAGTAGAAGAGTGCTGTTTTCTCAAAAGCAGAGTGTGTTTCTTGCAAGGCGAGCTAGCGTTTGTTTCCCAGTCCTAAACGGAGTTGAATCCCATGCAGTTTCTGGTCCTACGAGCAAGAGTTGTTTTCTGCTAAGAAGAGTCACTATTGCGCTCCCATTGCCATACACAGTGCAAATAGCACTCGCGTCTGTTCCCAGCAAGTACAGTGTATTGGACTGAAGAGAAGCTACTGTTCTTGTCAGTTTCCTAAGCAGAGTTGAACTAGATATGCCCCGTGTGTGTAGGAAGCACAGTTCTTTTGTTCTGAGCAAGCTCACTGTTCTGGCCCTATAGGAAACACAGGAGAGTAGAAGAGTGCTGTTTTCTCAAAAGCAGAGTGTGTTTCTTGCAAGGCGAGCTAGCATTTGTTTCCCAGTCCTAAACGGAGTTGAATCCCATGCAGTTTCTGGTCCTACGAGCAAGAGTTGTTTTCTGCTAAGAAGAGTCACTATTGCGCTCCCATTGCCAAACACAGTGCAAATAGCACTCGCGTCTGTTCCCAGCAAGTACAGTGTATTGGACTGAAGAGAAGCTACTGTTCTTGTCAGTTTCCTAAGCAGAGTTGAACTAGATATGCCCCGTGTGTGTAGGAAGCACAGTTCTTTTGTTCTGAGCAAGCTCACTGTTCTGGCCCTATAGGAAACACAGGAGAGTAGAAGAGTGCTGTTTTCTCAAAAGCAGAGTGTGTTTCTTCAAGGCGAGCTAGCGTTTGTTTCCCAGTCCTAAACGGAGTTGAATCCCATGCAGTTTCTGGTCCTACGAGCAAGAGTTGTTTTCTGCTAAGAAGAGTCACTATTGCGCTCCCATTGCCATACACAGTGCAAATAGCACTCGCGTCTGTTCCCAGCAAGTACAGTGTATTGGACTGAAGAGAAGCTACTGTTCTTGTCAGTTTCCTAAGCAGAGTTGAACTAGATATGCCCCGTGTGTGTAGGAAGCACAGTTCTTTTGTTCTGAGCAAGCTCACTGTTCTGGCCCTATAGGAAACACAGGAGAGTAGAAGAGTGCTGTTTTCTCAAAAGCAGAGTGTGTTTCTTGCAAGGCGAGCTAGCGTTTGTTTCCCAGTCCTAAACGGAGTTGAATCCCATGCAGTTTCTGGTCCTAAGAGCAAGAGTTGTTTTCTGCTAAGAAGAGTCACTATTGCGCTCCCATTGCCATACACAGTGCAAATAGCACTCGCGTCTGTTCCCAGCAAGTACAGTGTATTGGACTGAAGAGAAGCTACTGTTCTTGTCAGTTTCCTAAGCAGAGTTGAACTAGATATGCCCCGTGTGTGTAGGAAGCACAGTTCTTTTGTTCTGAGCAAGCTCAATGTTCTGGCCCTATAGGAAACACAGGAGAGTAGAAGAGTGCTGTTTTCTCAAAAGCAGAGTGTGTTTCTTGCAAGGCGAGCTAGCGTTTGTTTCCCAGTCCTAAACGGAGTTGAATCCCATGCAGTTTCTGGTCCTACGAGGAAGAGTTGTTTTCTGCTAAGGAGAGTCACTATTGCGCTCCCATTGCCATACACAGTGCAAATAGCACTCGCGTCTGTTCCCAGCAAGTACAGTGTATTGGACTGAAGAGAAGCTACTGTTCTTGTCAGTTTCCTAAGCAGAGTTGAACTAGATATGCCCCGTGTGTGTAGGAAGCACAGTTCTTTTGTTCTGAGCAAGCTCACTGTTCTGGCCCTATAGGAAACACAGGAGAGTAGAAGAGTGCTGTTTTCTCAAAAGCAGAGTGTGTTTCTTGCAAGGCGAGCTAGCGTTTGTTTCCCAGTCCTAAACGGAGTTGAATCCCATGCAGTTTCTGGTCCTATGAGCAAGAGTTGTTTTCTGCTAAGAAGAGTCACTATTGCGCTCCCATTGCCATACACAGTGCAAATAGCACTCGCGTCTGTTCCCAGCAAGTACAGTGTATTGGACTGAAGAGAAGCTACTGTTCTTGTCAGTTTCCTAAGCAGAGTTGAACTAGATATGCCCCGTGTGTGTAGGAAGCACAGTTCTTTTGTTCTGAGCAAGCTCAATGTTCTGGCCCTATAGGAAACACAGGAGAGTAGAAGAGTGCTGTTTTCTCAAAAGCAGAGTGTGTTTCTTGCAAGGCGAGCTAGCGTTTGTTTCCCAGTCCTAAACGGAGTTGAATCCCATGCAGTTTCTGGTCCTACGAGGAAGAGTTGTTTTCTGCTAAGGAGAGTCACTATTGTGCTCCCATTGCCATACACAGTGCAAATAGCACTCGCGTCTGTTCCCAGCAAGTACAGTGTATTGGACTGAAGAGAAGCTACTGTTCTTGTCAGTTTCCTAAGCAGAGTTGAACTAGATATGCCCCGTGTGTGTAGGAAGCACAGTTCTTTTGTTCTGAGCAAGCTCAATGTTCTGGCCCTATAGGAAACACAGGAGAGTAGAAGAGTGCTGTTTTCTCAAAAGCAGAGTGTGTTTCTTGCAAGGCGAGCTAGCGTTTGTTTCCCAGTCCTAAACGGAGTTGAATCCCATGCAGTTTCTGGTCCTACGAGCAAGAGTTGTTTTCTGCTAAGAAGAGTCACTATTGCGCTCCCATTGCCATACACAGTGCAAATAGCACTCGCGTCTGTTCCCAGCAAGTACAGTGTATTGGACTGAAGAGAAGCTACTGTTCTTGTCAGTTTCCTAAGCAGAGTTGAACTAGATATGCCCCGTGTGTGTAGGAAGCACAGTTCTTTTGTTCTGAGCAAGCTCACTGTTCTGGCCCTATAGGAAACACAGGAGAGTAGAAGAGTGCTGTTTTCTCAAAAGCAGAGTGTGTTTCTTGCAAGGCGAGCTAGCGTTTGTTTCCCAGTCCGAAACGGAGTTGAATCCCATGCAGTTTCTGGTCCTACGAGCAAGAGTTGTTTTCTGCTAAGAAGAGTCACTATTGCGCTCCCATTGCCATACACAGTGCAAATAGCACTCGCGTCTGTTCCCAGCAAGTACAGTGTATTGGACTGAAGAGAAGCTACTGTTCTTGTCAGTTTCCTAAGCAGAGTTGAACTAGATATGCCCCGTGTGTGTAGGAAGCACAGTTCTTTTGTTCTGAGCAAGCTCAATGTTCTGGCCCTATAGGAAACACAGGAGAGTAGAAGAGTGCTGTTTTCTCAAAAGCAGAGTGTGTTTCTTGCAAGGCGAGCTAGCGTTTGTTTCCCAGTCCTAAACGGAGTTGAATCCCATGCAGTTTCTGGTCCTACGAGCAAGAGTTGTTTTCTGCTAAGAAGAGTCACTATTGCGCTCCCATTGCCATACACAGTGCAAATAGCACTCGCGTCTGTTCCCAGCAAGTACAGTGTATTGGACTGAAGAGAAGCTACTGTTCTTGTCAGTTTCCTAAGCAGAGTTGAACTAGATATGCCCCGTGTGTGTAGGAAGCACAGTTCTTTTGTTCTGAGCAAGCTCAATGTTCTGGCCCTATAGGAAACACAGGAGAGTAGAAGAGTGCTGTTTTCTCAAAAGCAGAGTGTGTTTCTTGCAAGGCGAGCTAGCGTTTGTTTCCCAGTCCTAAACGGAGTTGAATCCCATGCAGTTTCTGGTCCTACGAGCAAGAGTTGTTTTCTGCTAAGAAGAGTCACTATTGCGCTCCCATTGCCATACACAGTGCAAATAGCACTCGCGTCTGTTCCCAGCAAGTACAGTGTATTGGACTGAAGAGAAGCTACTGTTCTTGTCAGTTTCCTAAGCAGAGTTGAACTAGATATGCCCCGTGTGTGTAGGAAGCACAGTTCTTTTGTTCTGAGCAAGCTCACTGTTCTGGCCCTATAGGAAACACAGGAGAGTAGAAGAGTGCTGTTTTCTCAAAAGCAGAGTGTGTTTCTTGCAAGGCGAGCTAGCGTTTGTTTCCCAGTCCTAAACGGAGTTGAATCCCATGCAGTTTCTGGTCCTACGAGCAAGAGTTGTTTTCTGCTAAGAAGAGTCACTATTGCGCTCCCATTGCCATACACAGTGCAAATAGCACTCGCGTCTGTTCCCAGCAAGTACAGTGTATTGGACTGAAGAGAAGCTACTGTTCTTGTCAGTTTCCTAAGCAGAGTTGAACTAGATATGCCCCGTGTGTGTAGGAAGCACAGTTCTTTTGTTCTGAGCAAGCTCACTGTTCTGGCCCTATAGGAAACACAGGAGAGTAGAAGAGTGCTGTTTTCTCAAAAGCAGAGTGTGTTTCTTGCAAGGCGAGCTAGCGTTTGTTTCCCAGTCCTAAACGGAGTTGAATCCCATGCAGTTTCTAGTCCTACGAGTAAGATTTGTTTTCTGCTAAGAAGAGTCACTATTGCGCTCCCATTGCCATACACAGTGCAAATAGCACTCGCGTCTGTTCCCAGCAAGTACAGTGTATTGGACTGAAGAGAAGCTACTGTTCTTGTCAGTTTCCTAAAGCAGAGTTGAACTAGATATGCCCCGTGTGTGTAGGAAGCACAGTTCTTTTGTTCTGAGCAAGCTCACTGTTCTGGCCCTATAGGAAACACAGGAGAGTAGAAGAGTGCTGTTTTCTCAAAAGCAGAGTGTGTTTCTTGCAAGGCGAGCTAGCGTTTGTTTCCCAGTCCTAAACGGAGTTGAATCCCATGCAGTTTCTGGTCCTACGAGCAAGAGTTGTTTTCTGCTAAGAAGAGTCACTATTGCGCTCCCATTGCCATACACAGTGCAAATAGCACTCGCGTCTGTTCCCAGCAAGTACAGTGTATTGGACTGAAGAGAAGCTACTGTTCTTGTCAGTTTCCTAAGCAGAGTTGAACTAGAAATGCCCCGTGTGTGTAGGAAGCACAGTTCTTTTGTTCTGAGCAAGCTCACTGTTCTGGCCCTATAGGAAACACAGGAGAGTAGAAGAGTGCTGTTTTCTCAAAAGCAGAGTGTGTTTCTTGCAAGGCGAGCTAGCGTTTGTTTCCCAGTCCTAAACGGAGTTGAATCCCATGCAGTTTCTGGTCCTACGAGCAAGAGTTGTTTTCTGCTAAGAAGAGTCACTATTGCGCTCCCATTGCCATACACAGTGCAAATAGCACTCGCGTCTGTTCCCAGCAAGTACAGTGTATTGGACTGAAGAGAAGCTACTGTTCTTGTCAGTTTCCTAAGCAGAGTTGAACTAGATATGCCCCGTGTGTGTAGGAAGCACAGTTCTTTTGTTCTGAGCAAGCTCACTGTTCTGGCCCTATAGGAAACACAGGAGAGTAGAAGAGTGCTGTTTTCTCAAAAGCAGAGTGTGTTTCTTGCAAGGCGAGCTAGCGTTTGTTTCCCAGTCCTAAACGGAGTTGAATCCCATGCAGTTTCTGGTCCTATGAGCAAGAGTTGTTTTCTGCTAAGAAGAGTCACTATTGCGCTCCCATTGCCATACACAGTGCAAATAGCACTCGCGTCTGTTCCCAGCAAGTACAGTGTATTGGACTGAAGAGAAGCTACTGTTCTTGTCAGTTTCCTAAGCAGAGTTGAACTAGATATGCCCCGTGTGTGTAGGAAGCACAGTTCTTTTGTTCTGAGCAAGCTCACTGTTCTGGCCCTATAGGAAACACAGGAGAGTAGAAGAGTGCTGTTTTCTCAAAAGCAGAGTGTGTTTCTTGCAAGGCGAGCTAGCGTTTGTTTCCCAGTCCTAAACGGAGTTGAATCCCATGCAGTTTCTGGTCCTACGAGGAAGAGTTGTTTTCTGCTAAGGAGAGTCACTATTGTGCTCCCATTGCCATACACAGTGCAAATAGCACTCGCGTCTGTTCCCAGCAAGTACAGTGTATTGGACTGAAGAGAAGCTACTGTTCTTGTCAGTTTCCTAAGCAGAGTTGAACTAGATATGCCCCGTGTGTGTAGGAAGCACAGTTCTTTTGTTCTGAGCAAGCTCAATGTTCTGGCCCTATAGGAAACACAGGAGAGTAGAAGAGTGCTGTTTTCTCAAAAGCAGAGTGTGTTTCTTGCAAGGCGAGCTAGCGTTTGTTTCCCAGTCCTAAACGGAGTTGAATCCCATGCAGTTTCTGGTCCTACGAGCAAGAGTTGTTTTCTGCTAAGAAGAGTCACTATTGCGCTCCCATTGCCATACACAGTGCAAATAGCACTCGCGTCTGTTCCCAGCAAGTACAGTGTATTGGACTGAAGAGAAGCTACTGTTCTTGTCAGTTTCCTAAGCAGAGTTGAACTAGATATGCCCCGTGTGTGTAGGAAGCACAGTTCTTTTGTTCTGAGCAAGCTCACTGTTCTGGCCCTATAGGAAACACAGGAGAGTAGAAGAGTGCTGTTTTCTCAAAAGCAGAGTGTGTTTCTTGCAAGGCGAGCTAGCGTTTGTTTCCCAGTCCTAAACGGAGTTGAATCCCATGCAGTTTCTGGTCCTACGAGCAAGAGTTGTTTTCTGCTAAGAAGAGTCACTATTGCGCTCCCATTGCCATACACAGTGCAAATAGCACTCGCGTCTGTTCCCAGCAAGTACAGTGTATTGGACTGAAGAGAAGCTACTGTTCTTGTCAGTTTCCTAAGCAGAGTTGAACTAGATATGCCCCGTGTGTGTAGGAAGCACAGTTCTTTTGTTCTGAGCAAGCTCACTGTTCTGGCCCTATAGGAAACACAGGAGAGTAGAAGAGTGCTGTTTTCTCAAAAGCAGAGTGTGTTTCTTGCAAGGCGAGCTAGCGTTTGTTTCCCAGTCCTAAACGGAGTTGAATCCCATGCAGTTTCTGGTCCTACGAGCAAGAGTTGTTTTCTGCTAAGAAGAGTCACTATTGCGCTCCCATTGCCATACACAGTGCAAATAGCACTCGCGTCTGTTCCCAGCAAGTACAGTGTATTGGACTGAAGAGAAGCTACTGTTCTTGTCAGTTTCCTAAGCAGAGTTGAACTAGATATGCCCCGTGTGTGTAGGAAGCACAGTTCTTTTGTTCTGAGCAAGCTCACTGTTCTGGCCCTATAGGAAACACAGGAGAGTAGAAGAGTGCTGTTTTCTCAAAAGCAGAGTGTGTTTCTTGCAAGGCGAGCTAGCGTTTGTTTCCCAGTCCTAAACGGAGTTGAATCCCATGCAGTTTCTGGTCCTACGAGCAAGAGTTGTTTTCTGCTAAGAAGAGTCACTATTGCGCTCCCATTGCCATACAAAGTGCAAATAGCACTCGCGTCTGTTCCCAGCAAGTACAGTGTATTGGACTGAAGAGAAGCTACTGTTCTTGTCAGTTTCCTAAGCAGAGTTGAACTAGATAAGCCCCGTGTGTGTAGGAAGCACAGTTCTTTTGTTCTGAGCAAGCTCAATGTTCTGGCCCTATAGGAAACACAGGAGAGTAGAAGAGTGCTGTTTTCTCAAAAGCAGAGTGTGTTTCTTGCAAGGCGAGCTAGCGTTTGTTTCCCAGTCCTAAACGGAGTTGAATCCCATGCAGTTTCTGGTCCTACGAGCAAGAGTTGTTTTCTGCTAAGAAGAGTCACTATTGCGCTCCCATTGCCATACACAGTGCAAATAGCACTCGCGTCTGTTCCCAGCAAGTACAGTGTATTGGACTGAAGAGAAGCTACTGTTCTTGTCAGTTTCCTAAGCAGAGTTGAACTAGATATGCCCCGTGTGTGTAGGAAGCACAGTTCTTTTGTTCTGAGCAAGCTCACTGTTCTGGCCCTATAGGAAACACAGGAGAGTAGAAGAGTGCTGTTTTCTCAAAAGCAGAGTGTGTTTCTTGCAAGGCGAGCTAGCGTTTGTTTCCCAGTCCTAAACGGAGTTGAATCCCATGCAGTTTCTGGTCCTACGAGCAAGAGTTGTTTTCTGCTAAGAAGAGTCACTATTGCGCTCCCATTGCCATACACAGTGCAAATAGCACTCGCGTCTGTTCCCAGCAAGTACAGTGTATTGGACTGAAGAGAAGCTACTGTTCTTGTCAGTTTCCTAAGCAGAGTTGAACTAGATATGCCCCGTGTGTGTAGGAAGCACAGTTCTTTTGTTCTGAGCAAGCTCAATGTTCTGGCCCTATAGGAAACACAGGAGAGTAGAAGAGTGCTGTTTTCTCAAAAGCAGAGTGTGTTTCTTGCAAGGCGAGCTAGCGTTTGTTTCCCAGTCCTAAACGGAGTTGAATCCCATGCAGTTTCTGGTCCTACGAGCAAGAGTTGTTTTCTGCTAAGAAGAGTCACTATTGCGCCCCCATTGCCATACACAGTGCAAATAGCACTCGCGTCTGTTCCCAGCAAGTACAGTGTATTGGACTGAAGAGAAGCTACTGTTCTTGTCAGTTTCCTAAGCAGAGTTGAACTAGATATGCCCCGTGTGTGTAGGAAGCACAGTTCTTTTGTTCTGCGCAAGCTCAATGTTCTGGCCCTATAGGAAACACAGGAGAGTAGAAGAGTGCTGTTTTCTCAAAAGCAGAGTGTGTTTCTTGCAAGGCGAGCTAGCGTTTGTTTCCCAGTCCTAAACGGAGTTGAATCCCATGCAGTTTCTGGTCCTACGAGCAAGAGTTGTTTTCTGCTAAGAAGAGTCACTATTGCGCTCCCATTGCCATACACAGTGCAAATAGCACTCGCGTCTGTTCCCAGCAAGTACAGTGTATTGGACTGAAGAGAAGCTACTGTTCTTGTCAGTTTCCTAAGCAGAGTTGAACTAGATATGCCCCGTGTGTGTAGGAAGCACAGTTCTTTTGTTCTGAGCAAGCTCACTGTTCTGGCCCTATAGGAAACACAGGAGAGTAGAAGAGTGCTGTTTTCTCAAAAGCAGAGTGTGTTTCTTGCAAGGCGAGCTAGCATTTGTTTCCCAGTCCTAAACGGAGTTGAATCCCATGCAGTTTCTGGTCCTACGAGCAAGAGTTGTTTTCTGCTAAGAAGAGTCACTATTGCGCTCCCATTGCCAAACACAGTGCAAATAGCACTCGCGTCTGTTCCCAGCAAGTACAGTGTATTGGACTGAAGAGAAGCTACTGTTCTTGTCAGTTTCCTAAGCAGAGTTGAACTAGATATGCCCCGTGTGTGTAGGAAGCACAGTTCTTTTGTTCTGAGCAAGCTCACTGTTCTGGCCCTATAGGAAACACAGGAGAGTAGAAGAGTGCTGTTTTCTCAAAAGCAGAGTGTGTTTCTTCAAGGCGAGCTAGCGTTTGTTTCCCAGTCCTAAACGGAGTTGAATCCCATGCAGTTTCTGGTCCTACGAGCAAGAGTTGTTTTCTGCTAAGAAGAGTCACTATTGCGCTCCCATTGCCATACACAGTGCAAATAGCACTCGCGTCTGTTCCCAGCAAGTACAGTGTATTGGACTGAAGAGAAGCTACTGTTCTTGTCAGTTTCCTAAGCAGAGTTGAACTAGATATGCCCCGTGTGTGTAGGAAGCACAGTTCTTTTGTTCTGAGCAAGCTCACTGTTCTGGCCCTATAGGAAACACAGGAGAGTAGAAGAGTGCTGTTTTCTCAAAAGCAGAGTGTGTTTCTTGCAAGGCGAGCTAGCGTTTGTTTCCCAGTCCTAAACGGAGTTGAATCCCATGCAGTTTCTGGTCCTACGAGCAAGAGTTGTTTTCTGCTAAGAAGAGTCACTATTGCGCTCCCATTGCCATACACAGTGCAAATAGCACTCGCGTCTGTTCCCAGCAAGTACAGTGTATTGGACTGAAGAGAAGCTACTGTTCTTGTCAGTTTCCTAAGCAGAGTTGAACTAGATATGCCCCGTGTGTGTAGGAAGCACAGTTCTTTTGTTCTGAGCAAGCTCACTGTTCTGGCCCTATAGGAAACACAGGAGAGTAGAAGAGTGCTGTTTTCTCAAAAGCAGAGTGTGTTTCTTGCAAGGCGAGCTAGCGTTTGTTTCCCAGTCCTAAACGGAGTTGAATCCCATGCAGTTTCTGGTCCTACGAGGAAGAGTTGTTTTCTGCTAAGGAGAGTCACTATTGCGCTCCCATTGCCATACACAGTGCAAATAGCACTCGCGTCTGTTCCCAGCAAGTACAGTGTATTGGACTGAAGAGAAGCTACTGTTCTTGTCAGTTTCCTAAGCAGAGTTGAACTAGATATGCCCCGTGTGTGTAGGAAGCACAGTTCTTTTGTTCTGAGCAAGCTCACTGTTCTGGCCCTATAGGAAACACAGGAGAGTAGAAGAGTGCTGTTTTCTCAAAAGCAGAGTGTGTTTCTTGCAAGGCGAGCTAGCGTTTGTTTCCCAGTCCTAAACGGAGTTGAATCCCATGCAGTTTCTGGTCCTATGAGCAAGAGTTGTTTTCTGCTAAGAAGAGTCACTATTGCGCTCCCATTGCCATACACAGTGCAAATAGCACTCGCGTCTGTTCCCAGCAAGTACAGTGTATTGGACTGAAGAGAAGCTACTGTTCTTGTCAGTTTCCTAAGCAGAGTTGAACTAGATATGCCCCGTGTGTAGGAAGCACAGTTCTTTTGTTCTGAGCAAGCTCAATGTTCTGGCCCTATAGGAAACACAGGAGAGTAGAAGAGTGCTGTTTTCTCAAAAGCAGAGTGTGTTTCTTGCAAGGCGAGCTATCGTTTGTTTCCCAGTCCTAAACGGAGTTGAATCCCATGCAGTTTCTGGTCCTACGAGGAAGAGTTGTTTTCTGCTAAGGAGAGTCACTATTGTGCTCCCATTGCCATACACAGTGCAAATAGCACTCGCGTCTGTTCCCAGCAAGTACAGTGTATTGGACTGAAGAGAAGCTACTGTTCTTGTCAGTTTCCTAAGCAGAGTTGAACTAGATATGCCCCGTGTGTGTAGGAAGCACAGTTCTTTTGTTCTGAGCAAGCTCAATGTTCTGGCCCTATAGGAAACACAGGAGAGTAGAAGAGTGCTGTTTTCTCAAAAGCAGAGTGTGTTTCTTGCAAGGCGAGCTAGCGTTTGTTTCCCAGTCCTAAACGGAGTTGAATCCCATGCAGTTTCTGGTCCTACGAGCAAGAGTTGTTTTCTGCTAAGAAGAGTCACTATTGCGCTCCCATTGCCATACACAGTGCAAATAGCACTCGCGTCTGTTCCCAGCAAGTACAGTGTATTGGACTGAAGAGAAGCTACTGTTCTTGTCAGTTTCCTAAGCAGAGTTGAACTAGATATGCCCCGTGTGTGTAGGAAGCACAGTTCTTTTGTTCTGAGCAAGCTCACTGTTCTGGCCCTATAGGAAACACAGGAGAGTAGAAGAGTGCTGTTTTCTCAAAAGCAGAGTGTGTTTCTTGCAAGGCGAGCTAGCGTTTGTTTCCCAGTCCGAAACGGAGTTGAATCCCATGCAGTTTCTGGTCCTACGAGCAAGAGTTGTTTTCTGCTAAGAAGAGTCACTATTGCGCTCCCATTGCCATACACAGTGCAAATAGCACTCGCGTCTGTTCCCAGCAAGTACAGTGTATTGGACTGAAGAGAAGCTACTGTTCTTGTCAGTTTCCTAAGCAGAGTTGAACTAGATATGCCCCGTGTGTGTAGGAAGCACAGTTCTTTTGTTCTGAGCAAGCTCAATGTTCTGGCCCTATAGGAAACACAGGAGAGTAGAAGAGTGCTGTTTTCTCAAAAGCAGAGTGTGTTTCTTGCAAGGCGAGCTAGCGTTTGTTTCCCAGTCCTAAACGGAGTTGAATCCCATGCAGTTTCTGGTCCTACGAGCAAGAGTTGTTTTCTGCTAAGAAGAGTCACTATTGCGCTCCCATTGCCATACACAGTGCAAATAGCACTCGCGTCTGTTCCCAGCAAGTACAGTGTATTGGACTGAAGAGAAGCTACTGTTCTTGTCAGTTTCCTAAGCAGAGTTGAACTAGATATGCCCCGTGTGTGTAGGAAGCACAGTTCTTTTGTTCTGAGCAAGCTCAATGTTCTGGCCCTATAGGAAACACAGGAGAGTAGAAGAGTGCTGTTTTCTCAAAAGCAGAGTGTGTTTCTTGCAAGGCGAGCTAGCGTTTGTTTCCCAGTCCTAAACGGAGTTGAATCCCATGCAGTTTCTGGTCCTACGAGCAAGAGTTGTTTTCTGCTAAGAAGAGTCACTATTGCGCTCCCATTGCCATACACAGTGCAAATAGCACTCGCGTCTGTTCCCAGCAAGTACAGTGTATTGGACTGAAGAGAAGCTACTGTTCTTGTCAGTTTCCTAAGCAGAGTTGAACTAGATATGCCGCGTGTGTGTAGGAAGCACAGTTCTTTTGTTCTGAGCAAGCTCACTGTTCTGGCCCTATAGGAAACACAGGAGAGTAGAAGAGTGCTGTTTTCTCAAAAGCAGAGTGTGTTTCTTGCAAGGCGAGCTAGCGTTTGTTTCCCAGTCCTAAACGGAGTTGAATCCCATGCAGTTTCTGGTCCTACGAGCAAGAGTTGTTTTCTGCTAAGAAGAGTCACTATTGCGCTCCCATTGCCATACACAGTGCAAATAGCACTCGCGTCTGTTCCCAGCAAGTACAGTGTATTGGACTGAAGAGAAGCTACTGTTCTTGTCAGTTTTCTAAGCAGAGTTGAACTAGATATGCCCCGTGTGTGTAGGAAGCACAGTTCTTTTGTTCTGAGCAAGCTCAATGTTCTGGCCCTATAGGAAACACAGGAGAGTAGAAGAGTGCTGTTTTCTCAAAAGCAGAGTGTGTTTCTTGCAAGGCGAGCTAGCGTTTGTTTCCCAGTCCTAAACGGAGTTGAATCCCATGCAGTTTCTGATCCTATGAGCAAGAGTTGTTTTCTGCTAAGAAGAGTCACTATTGCGCTCCCATTGCCATACACAGTGCAAATAGCACTCGCGTCTGTTCCCAGCAAGTACAGTGTATTGGACTGAAGAGAAGCTACTGTTCTTGTCAGTTTCCTAAGCAGAGTTGAACTAGATATGCCCCGTGTGTGTAGGAAGCACAGTTCTTTTGTTCTGAGCAAGCTCAATGTTCTGGCCCTATAGTAAACACAGGAGAGTAGAAGAGTGCTGTTTTCTCAAAAGCAGAGTGTGTTTCTTGCAAGGCGAGCTAGCGTTTGTTTCCCAGTCCTAAACGGAGTTGAATCCCATGCAGTTTCTGGTCCTATGAGCAAGAGTTGTTTTCTGCTAAGAAGAGTCACTATTGCGCTCCCATTGCCATACACAGTGCAAATAGCACTCGCGTCTGTTCCCAGCAAGTACAGTGTATTGGAATGAAGAGAAGCTACTGTTCTTGTCAGTTTCCTAAGCAGAGTTGAACTAGATATGCCCCGTGTGTTTAGGAAGCACAGTTCTTTTGTTCTGAGCAAGCTCACTGTTCTGGCCCTATAGGAAACACAGGAGAGTAGAAGAGTGCTGTTTTCTCAAAAGCAGAGTGTGTTTCTTGCAAGGCGAGCTAGCGTTTGTTTCCCAGTCCTAAACGGAGTTGAATCCCATGCAGTTTCTGGTCCTACGAGTAAGATTTGTTTTCTGCTAAGAAGAGTCACTATTGCGCTCCCATTGCCATACATAGTGCAAATAGCACTCGCGTCTGTTCCCAGGAAGTACAGTGTATTGGACTGAAGAGAAGCTACTGTTCTTGTCAGTTTCCTAAGCAGAGTTGAACTAGATATGCCCCGTGTGTGTAGGAAGCACAGTTCTTTTGTTCTGAGCAAGCTCACTGTTCTGGCCCTATAGGAAACACAGGAGATTAGAAGAGTGCTGTTTTCTCAAAAGCAGAGTGTGTTTCTTGCAAGGCGAGCTAGCGTTTGTTTCCCAGTCCTAAACGGAGTTGAATCCCATGCAGTTTCTGGTCCTACGAGCAAGAGTTGTTTTCTGCTAAGAAGAGTCACTATTGCGCTCCCATTGCCATACACAGTGCAAATAGCACTGGCGTCTGTTCCCAGCAAGTACAGTGTATTGGACTGAAGAGAAGCTACTGTTCTTGTCAGTTTCCTAAGCAGAGTTGAACTAGATATGCCCCGTGTGTGTAGGAAGCACAGTTCTTTTGTTCTGAGCAAGCTCACTGTTCTGGCCCTATAGGAAACACAGGAGAGTAGAAGAGTGCTGTTTTCTCAAAAGCAGAGTGTGTTTCTTGCAAGGCGAGCTAGCGTTTGTTTCCCAGTCCTAAACGGAGTTGAATCCCATGCAGTTTCTGGTCCTACGAGCAAGAGTTGTTTTCTGCTAAGAAGAGTCACTATTGCGCTCCCATTGCCATACAAAGTGCAAATAGCACTCGCGTCTGTTCCCAGCAAGTACAGTGTATTGGACTGAAGAGAAGCTACTGTTCTTGTCAGTTTCCTAAGCAGAGTTGAACTAGATATGCCCCGTGTGTGTAGGAAGCACAGTTCTTTTGTTCTGAGCAAGCTCAATGTTCTGGCCCTATAGGAAACACAGGAGAGTAGAAGAGTGCTGTTTTCTCAAAAGCAGAGTGTGTTTCTTGCAAGGCGAGCTAGCGTTTGTTTCCCAGTCCTAAACGGAGTTGAATCCCATGCAGTTTCTGGTCCTACGAGCAAGAGTTGTTTTCTGCTAAGAAGAGTCACTATTGCGCTCCCATTGCCATACACAGTGCAAATAGCACTCGCGTCTGTTCCCAGCAAGTACAGTGTATTGGACTGAAGAGAAGCTACTGTTCTTGTCAGTTTCCTAAGCAGAGTTGAACTAGATATGCCCCGTGTGTGTAGGAAGCACAGTTCTTTTGTTCTGAGCAAGCTCAATGTTCTGGCCCTATAGGAAACACAGGAGAGTAGAAGAGTGCTGTTTTCTCAAAAGCAGAGTGTGTTTCTTGCAAGGCGAGCTAGCGTTTGTTTCCCAGTCCTAAACGGAGTTGAATCCCATGCAGTTTCTGGTCCTACGAGCAAGAGTTGTTTTCTGCTAAGAAGAGTCACTATTGCGCTCCCATTGCCATACACAGTGCAAATAGCACTCGCGTCTGTTCCCAGCAAGTACAGTGTATTGGACTGAAGAGAAGCTACTGTTCTTGTCAGTTTCCTAAGCAGAGTTGAACTAGATATGCCCCGTGTGTGTAGGAAGCACAGTTCTTTTGTTCTGAGCAAGCTCACTGTTCTGGCCCTATAGGAAACACAGGAGAGTAGAAGAGTGCTGTTTTCTCAAAAGCAGAGTGTGTTTCTTGCAAGGCGAGCTAGCGTTTGTTTCCCAGTCCTAAACGGAGTTGAATCCCATGCAGTTTCTGGTCCTACGAGCAAGAGTTGTTTTCTGCTAAGAAGAGTCACTATTGCGCTCCCATTGCCATACACAGTGCAAATAGCACTCGCGTCTGTTCCCAGCAAGTACAGTGTATTGGACTGAAGAGAAGCTACTGTTCTTGTCAGTTTCCTAAGCAGAGTTGAACTAGATATGCCCCGTGTGTGTAGGAAGCACAGTTCTTTTGTTCTGAGCAAGCTCAATGTTCTGGCCCTATAGGAAACACAGGAGAGTAGAAGAGTGCTGTTTTCTCAAAAGCAGAGTGTGTTTCTTGCAAGGCGAGCTAGCGTTTGTTTCCCAGTCCTAAACGGAGTTGAATCCCATGCAGTTTCTGGTCCTACGAGCAAGAGTTGTTTTCTGCTAAGAAGAGTCACTATTGCGCTCCCATTGCCATACACAGTGCAAATAGCACTCGCGTCTGTTCCCAGCAAGTACAGTGTATTGGACTGAAGAGAAGCTACTGTTCTTGTCAGTTTCCTAAGCAGAGTTGAACTAGATATGCCCCGTGTGTGTAGGAAGCACAGTTCTTTTGTTCTGAGCAAGCTCACTGTTCTGGCCCTATAGGAAACACAGGAGAGTAGAAGAGTGCTGTTTTCTCAAAAGCAGAGTGTGTTTCTTGCAAGGCGAGCTAGCATTTGTTTCCCAGTCCTAAACGGAGTTGAATCCCATGCAGTTTCTGGTCCTACGAGCAAGAGTTGTTTTCTGCTAAGAAGAGTCACTATTGCGCTCCCATTGCCATACACAGTGCAAATAGCACTCGCGTCTGTTCCCAGCAAGTACAGTGTATTGGACTGAAGAGAAGCTACTGTTCTTGTCAGTTTCCTAAGCAGAGTTGAACTAGATATGCCCCGTGTGTGTAGGAAGCACAGTTCTTTTGTTCTGAGCAAGCTCAATGTTCTGGCCCTATAGGAAACACAGGAGAGTAGAAGAGTGCTGTTTTCTCAAAAGCAGAGTGTGTTTCTTCAAGGCGAGCTAGCGTTTGTTTCCCAGTCCTAAACGGAGTTGAATCCCATGCAGTTTCTGGTCCTACGAGCAAGAGTTGTTTTCTGCTAAGAAGAGTCACTATTGCGCTCCCATTGCCATACACAGTGCAAATAGCACTCGCGTCTGTTCCCAGCAAGTACAGTGTATTGGACTGAAGAGAAGCTACTGTTCTTGTCAGTTTCCTAAGCAGAGTTGAACTAGATATGCCCCGTGTGTGTAGGAAGCACAGTTCTTTTGTTCTGAGCAAGCTCACTGTTCTGGCCCTATAGGAAACACAGGAGAGTAGAAGAGTGCTGTTTTCTCAAAAGCAGAGTGTGTTTCTTGCAAGGCGAGCTAGCGTTTGTTTCCCAGTCCTAAACGGAGTTGAATCCCATGCAGTTTCTGGTCCTACGAGCAAGAGTTGTTTTCTGCTAAGAAGAGTCACTATTGCGCTCCCATTGCCATACACAGTGCAAATAGCACTCGCGTCTGTTCCCAGCAAGTACAGTGTATTGGACTGAAGAGAAGCTACTGTTCTTGTCAGTTTCCTAAGCAGAGTTGAACTAGATATGCCCCGTGTGTGTAGGAAGCACAGTTCTTTTGTTCTGAGCAAGCTCACTGTTCTGGCCCTATAGGAAACACAGGAGAGTAGAAGAGTGCTGTTTTCTCAAAAGCAGAGTGTGTTTCTTGCAAGGCGAGCTAGCGTTTGTTTCCCAGTCCTAAACGGAGTTGAATCCCATGCAGTTTCTGGTCCTACGAGCAAGAGTTGTTTTCTGCTAAGAAGAGTCACTATTGCGCTCCCATTGCCATACACAGTGCAAATAGCACTCGCGTCTGTTCCCAGCAAGTACAGTGTATTGGACTGAAGAGAAGCTACTGTTCTTGTCAGTTTCCTAAGCAGAGTTGAACTAGATATGCCCCGTGTGTGTAGGAAGCACAGTTCTTTTGTTCTGAGCAAGCTCACTGTTCTGGCCCTATAGGAAACACAGGAGAGTAGAAGAGTGCTGTTTTCTCAAAAGCAGAGTGTGTTTCTTGCAAGGCGAGCTAGCGTTTGTTTCCCAGTCCTAAACGGAGTTGAATCCCATGCAGTTTCTGGTCCTACGAGCAAGAGTTGTTTTCTGCTAAGAAGAGTCACTATTGCGCTCCCATTGCCATACACAGTGCAAATAGCACTCGCGTCTGTTCCCAGCAAGTACAGTGTATTGGACTGAAGAGAAGCTACTGTTCTTGTCAGTTTCCTAAGCAGAGTTGAACTAGATATGCCCCGTGTGTGTAGGAAGCACAGTTCTTTTGTTCTGAGCAAGCTCACTGTTCTGGCCCTATAGGAAACACAGGAGAGTAGAAGAGTGCTGTTTTCTCAAAAGCAGAGTGTGTTTCTTGCAAGGCGAGCTGGCGTTTGTTTCCCAGTCCTAAACGGAGTTGAATCCCATGCAGTTTCTGGTCCTACGAGCAAGAGTTGTTTTCTGCTAAGAAGAGTCACTATTGCGCTCCCATTGCCATACACAGTGCAAATAGCACTCGCGTCTGTTCCCAGCAAGTACAGTGTATTGGACTGAAGAGAAGCTACTGTTCTTGTCAGTTTCCTAAGCAGAGTTGAACTAGATATGCCCCGTGTGTGTAGGAAGCACAGTTCTTTTGTTCTGAGCAAGCTCACTGTTCTGGCCCTATAGGAAACACAGGAGAGTAGAAGAGTGCTGTTTTCTCAAAAGCAGAGTGTGTTTCTTGCAAGGCGAGCTAGCGTTTGTTTCCCAGTCCTAAACGGAGTTGAATCCCATGCAGTTTCTGGTCCTACGAGCAAGAGTTGTTTTCTGCTAAGAAGAGTCACTATTGCGCTCCCATTGCCATACACAGTGCAAATAGCACTCGCGTCTGTTCCCAGCAAGTACAGTGTATTGGACTGAAGAGAAGCTACTGTTCTTGTCAGTTTCCTAAGCAGAGTTGAACTAGATATGCCCCGTGTGTGTAGGAAGCACAGTTCTTTTGTTCTGAGCAAGCTCACTGTTCTGGCCCTATAGGAAACACAGGAGAGTAGAAGAGTGCTGTTTTCTCAAAAGCAGAGTGTGTTTCTTGCAAGGCGAGCTAGCGTTTGTTTCCCAGTCCTAAACGGAGTTGAATCCCATGCAGTTTCTGGTCCTACGAGCAAGAGTTGTTTTCTGCTAAGAAGAGTCACTATTGCGCTCCCATTGCCATACACAGTGCAAATAGCACTCGCGTCTGTTCCCAGCAAGTACAGTGTATTGGACTGAAGAGAAGCTACTGTTCTTGTCAGTTTCCTAAGCAGAGTTGAACTAGATATGCCCCGTGTGTGTAGGAAGCACAGTTCTTTTGTTCTGAGCAAGCTCAATGTTCTGGCCCTATAGGAAACACAGGAGAGTAGAAGAGTGCTGTTTTCTCAAAAGCAGAGTGTGTTTCTTGCAAGGCGAGCTAGCATTTGTTTCCCAGTCCTAAACGGAGTTGAATCCCATGCAGTTTCTGGTCCTACGAGCAAGAGTTGTTTTCTGCTAAGAAGAGTCACTATTGCGCTCCCATTGCCATACACAGTGCAAATAGCACTCGCGTCTGTTCCCAGCAAGTACAGTGTATTGGACTGAAGAGAAGCTACTGTTCTTGTCAGTTTCCTAAGCAGAGTTGAACTAGATATGCCCCGTGTGTGTAGGAAGCACAGTTCTTTTGTTCTGAGCAAGCTCACTGTTCTGGCCCTATAGGAAACACAGGAGAGTAGAAGAGTGCTGTTTTCTCAAAAGCAGAGTGTGTTTCTTGCAAGGCGAGCTAGCGTTTGTTTCCCAGTCCTAAACGGAGTTGAATCCCATGCAGTTTCTGGTCCTACGAGCAAGAGTTGTTTTCTGCTAAGAAGAGTCACTATTGCGCTCCCATTGCCATACACAGTGCAAATAGCACTCGCGTCTGTTCCCAGCAAGTACAGTGTATTGGACTGAAGAGAAGCTACTGTTCTTGTCAGTTTCCTAAGCAGAGTTGAACTAGATATGCCCCGTGTGTGTAGGAAGCACAGTTCTTTTGTTCTGAGCAAGCTCACTGTTCTGGCCCTATAGGAAACACAGGAGAGTAGAAGAGTGCTGTTTTCTCAAAAGCAGAGTGTGTTTCTTGCAAGGCGAGCTAGCGTTTGTTTCCCAGTCCTAAACGGAGTTGAATCCCATGCAGTTTCTGGTCCTACGAGCAAGAGTTGTTTTCTGCTAAGAAGAGTCACTATTGCGCTCCCATTGCCATACACAGTGCAAATAGCACTCGCGTCTGTTCCCAGCAAGTACAGTGTATTGGACTGAAGAGAAGCTACTGTTCTTGTCAGTTTCCTAAGCAGAGTTGAACTAGATATGCCCCGTGTGTTTAGGAAGCACAGTTCTTTTGTTCTGAGCAAGCTCACTGTTCTGGCCCTATAGGAAACACAGGAGAGTAGAAGAGTGCTGTTTTCTCAAAAGCAGAGTGTGTTTCTTGCAAGGCGAGCTAGCGTTTGTTTCCCAGTCCTAAACGGAGTTGAATCCCATGCAGTTTCTAGTCCTACGAGTAAGATTTGTTTTCTGCTAAGAAGAGTCACTATTGCGCTCCCATTGCCATACACAGTGCAAATAGCACTCGCGTCTGTTCCCAGCAAGTACAGTGTATTGGACTGAAGAGAAGCTACTGTTCTTGTCAGTTTCCTAAGCAGAGTTGAACTAGATATGCCCCGTGTGTGTAGGAAGCACAGTTCTTTTGTTCTGAGCAAGCTCACTGTTCTGGCCCTATAGGAAACACAGGAGAGTAGAAGAGTGCTGTTTTCTCAAAAGCAGAGTGTGTTTCTTGCAAGGCGAGCTAGCGTTTGTTTCCCAGTCCTAAACGGAGTTGAATCCCATGCAGTTTCTGGTCCTACGAGCAAGAGTTGTTTTCTGCTAAGAAGAGTCACTATTGCGCTCCCATTGCCATACACAGTGCAAATAGCACTCGCGTCTGTTCCCAGCAAGTACAGTGTATTGGACTGAAGAGAAGCTACTGTTCTTGTCAGTTTCCTAAGCAGAGTTGAACTAGATATGCCCCGTGTGTGTAGGAAGCACAGTTCTTTTGTTCTGAGCAAGCTCACTGTTCTGGCCCTATAGGAAACACAGGAGAGTAGAAGAGTGCTGTTTTCTCAAAAGCAGAGTGTGTTTCTTGCAAGGCGAGCTAGCGTTTGTTTCCCAGTCCTAAACGGAGTTGAATCCCATGCAGTTTCTGGTCCTACGAGCAAGAGTTGTTTTCTGCTAAGAAGAGTCACTATTGCGCTCCCATTGCCATACACAGTGCAAATAGCACTCGCGTCTGTTCCCAGCAAGTACAGTGTATTGGACTGAAGAGAAGCTACTGTTCTTGTCAGTTTCCTAAGCAGAGTTGAACTAGATATGCCCCGTGTGTTTAGGAAGCACAGTTCTTTTGTTCTGAGCAAGCTCACTGTTCTGGCCCTATAGGAAACACAGGAGAGTAGAAGAGTGCTGTTTTCTCAAAAGCAGAGTGTGTTTCTTGCAAGGCGAGCTAGCGTTTGTTTCCCAGTCCTAAACGGAGTTGAATCCCATGCAGTTTCTAGTCCTACGAGTAAGATTTGTTTTCTGCTAAGAAGAGTCACTATTGCGCTCCCATTGCCATACACAGTGCAAATAGCACTCGCGTCTGTTCCCAGCAAGTACAGTGTATTGGACTGAAGAGAAGCTACTGTTCTTGTCAGTTTCCTAAGCAGAGTTGAACTAGATATGCCCCGTGTGTGTAGGAAGCACAGTTCTTTTGTTCTGAGCAAGCTCACTGTTCTGGCCCTATAGGAAACACAGGAGAGTAGAAGAGTGCTGTTTTCTCAAAAGCAGAGTGTGTTTCTTGCAAGGCGAGCTAGCGTTTGTTTCCCAGTCCTAAACGGAGTTGAATCCCATGCAGTTTCTGGTCCTACGAGCAAGAGTTGTTTTCTGCTAAGAAGAGTCACTATTGCGCTCCCATTGCCATACACAGTGCAAATAGCACTCGCGTCTGTTCCCAGCAAGTACAGTGTATTGGACTGAAGAGAAGCTACTGTTCTTGTCAGTTTCCTAAGCAGAGTTGAACTAGATATGCCCCGTGTGTGTAGGAAGCACAGTTCTTTTGTTCTGAGCAAGCTCACTGTTCTGGCCCTATAGGAAACACAGGAGAGTAGAAGAGTGCTGTTTTCTCAAAAGCAGAGTGTGTTTCTTGCAAGGCGAGCTAGCGTTTGTTTCCCAGTCCTAAACGGAGTTGAATCCCATGCAGTTTCTGGTCCTACGAGCAAGAGTTGTTTTCTGCTAAGAAGAGTCACTATTGCGCTCCCATTGCCATACACAGTGCAAATAGCACTCGCGTCTGTTCCCAGCAAGTACAGTGTATTGGACTGAAGAGAAGCTACTGTTCTTGTCAGTTTCCTAAGCAGAGTTGAACTAGATATGCCCCGTGTGTGTAGGAAGCACAGTTCTTTTGTTCTGAGCAAGCTCACTGTTCTGGCCCTATAGGAAACACAGGAGAGTAGAAGAGTGCTGTTTTCTCAAAAGCAGAGTGTGTTTCTTGCAAGGCGAGCTAGCGTTTGTTTCCCAGTCCTAAACGGAGTTGAATCCCATGCAGTTTCTAGTCCTACGAGTAAGATTTGTTTTCTGCTAAGAAGAGTCACTATTGCGCTCCCATTGCCATACACAGTGCAAATAGCACTCGCGTCTGTTCCCAGCAAGTACAGTGTATTGGACTGAAGAGAAGCTACTGTTCTTGTCAGTTTCCTAAGCAGAGTTGAACTAGATATGCCCCGTGTGTGTAGGAAGCACAGTTCTTTTGTTCTGAGCAAGCTCACTGTTCTGGCCCTATAGGAAACACAGGAGAGTAGAAGAGTGCTGTTTTCTCAAAAGCAGAGTGTGTTTCTTGCAAGGCGAGCTAGCGTTTGTTTCCCAGTCCTAAACGGAGTTGAATCCCATGCAGTTTCTGGTCCTACGAGCAAGAGTTGTTTTCTGCTAAGAAGAGTCACTATTGCGCTCCCATTGCCATACACAGTGCAAATAGCACTCGCGTCTGTTCCCAGCAAGTACAGTGTATTGGACTGAAGAGAAGCTACTGTTCTTGTCAGTTTCCTAAGCAGAGTTGAACTAGATATGCCCCGTGTGTGTAGGAAGCACAGTTCTTTTGTTCTGAGCAAGCTCACTGTTCTGGCCCTATAGGAAACACAGGAGAGTAGAAGAGTGCTGTTTTCTCAAAAGCAGAGTGTGTTTCTTGCAAGGCGAGCTAGCGTTTGTTTCCCAGTCCTAAACGGAGTTGAATCCCATGCAGTTTCTGGTCCTACGAGCAAGAGTTGTTTTCTGCTAAGAAGAGTCACTATTGCGCTCCCATTGCCATACACAGTGCAAATAGCACTCGCGTCTGTTCCCAGCAAGTACAGTGTATTGGACTGAAGAGAAGCTACTGTTCTTGTCAGTTTCCTAAGCAGAGTTGAACTAGATATGCCCCGTGTGTGTAGGAAGCACAGTTCTTTTGTTCTGAGCAAGCTCACTGTTCTGGCCCTATAGGAAACACAGGAGAGTAGAAGAGTGCTGTTTTCTCAAAAGCAGAGTGTGTTTCTTGCAAGGCGAGCTAGCGTTTGTTTCCCAGTCCTAAACGGAGTTGAATCCCATGCAGTTTCTGGTCCTATGAGCAAGAGTTGTTTTCTGCTAAGAAGAGTCACTATTGCGCTCCCATTGCCATACACAGTGCAAATAGCACTCGCGTCTGTTCCCAGCAAGTACAGTGTATTGGACTGAAGAGAAGCTACTGTTCTTGTCAGTTTCCTAAGCAGAGTTGAACTAGATATGCCCCGTGTGTGTAGGAAGCACAGTTCTTTTGTTCTGAGCAAGCTCACTGTTCTGGCCATATAGGAAACACAGGAGAGTAGAAGAGTGCTGTTTTCTCAAAAGCAGAGTGTGTTTCTTGCAAGGCGAGCTAGCGTTTGTTTCCCAGTCCTAAACGGAGTTGAATCCCATGCAGTTTCTGGTCCTACGAGGAAGAGTTGTTTTCTGCTAAGGAGAGTCACTATTGTGCTCCCATTGCCATACACAGTGCAAATAGCACTCGCGTCTGTTCCCAGCAAGTACAGTGTATTGGACTGAAGAGAAGCTACTGTTCTTGTCAGTTTCCTAAGCAGAGTTGAACTAGATATGCCCCGTGTGTGTAGGAAGCACAGTTCTTTTGTTCTGAGCAAGCTGTTCTGGCCCTATAGGAAACACAGGAGAGTAGAAGAGTGCTGTTTTCTCAAAAGCAGAGTGTGTTTCTTGCAAGGCGAGCTAGCGTTTGTTTCCCAGTCCTAAACGGAGTTGAATCCCATGCAGTTTCTGGTCCTACGAGCAAGAGTTGTTTTCTGCTAAGAAGAGTCACTATTGCGCTCCCATTGCCATACACAGTGCAAATAGCACTCCGCGTCTGTTCCCAGCAAGTACAGTGTATTGGACTGAAGAGAAGCTACTGTTCTTGTCAGTTTCCTAAGCAGAGATTGAACTAGATATGCCCCGTGTGTGTAGGAAGCACAGTTCTTTTGTTCTGAGCAAGCTCACTGTTCTGGCCCTATAGGAAACACAGGAGAGTAGAAGAGTGCTGTTTTCTCAAAAGCAGAGTGTGTTTCTTGCAAGGCGAGCTAGCGTTTGTTTCCCAGTCCTAACGGAGTTGAATCCCATGCAGGTTTCTGGTCCTACGAGCAAGAGTTGTTTTCTGCTAAGAAGAGTCACTATTGCGCTCCCATTGCCATACACAGTGCAAATAGCACTCGCGTCTGTTCCCAGCAAGTACAGTGTATTGGACTGAAGAGAAGCTACTGTTCTTGTCAGTTTCCTAAGCAGAGTTGAACTAGATATGCCCCGTGTGTGTAGGAAGCACAGTTCTTTTGTTCTGAGCAAGCTCACTGTTCTGGCCCTATAGGAAACACAGGAGAGTAGAAGAGTGCTGTTTTCTCCAAAGCAGAGTGTGTTTCTTGCAAGGCGAGCTAGCGTTTGTTTCCAGTCCTAAACGGAGTTGAATCCCATGCAGTTTCTGGTTTCCTACGAGCAAGAGTTGTTTTCTGCTAAGAAGAGTCACTATTGCGCTCCCATTGCCATACACAGTGCAAATAGCACTCGCGTCTGTTCCCAGCAAGTACAGTGTATTGGACTGAAGAGAAGCTACTGTTCTTGTCAGTTTCCTAAGCAGAGTTGAACTAGATATGCCCCGTGTGTGTAGGAAGCACAGTTCTTTGTTCTGAGCAAGCTCACTGTTCTGGCCCTATAGGAAACACAGGAGAGTAGAAGAGTGCTGTTTTCTCAAAAGCAGAGTGTGTTTCTTGCAAGGCGAGCTAGCGTTTGTTTCCCAGTCCTAAACGGAGTTGAATCCCATGCAGTTTCTGGTCCTACGAGCAAGAGTTGTTTTCTGCTAAGAAGAGTCACTATTGCGCTCCCATTGCCATACACAGTGCAAATAGCACTGGCGTCTGTTCCCAGCAAGTACAGTGTATTGGACTGAAGAGAGCTACTGTTCTTGTCAGTTTCCTAAGCAGAGTTGAACTAGATAAGCCCCGTGTGTGTAGAAGCACAGTTCTTTTGTTCTGAGCAAGCTCAATGTTCTGGCCCTATAGGAAACACAGGAGAAGTAGAAGAGTGCTGTTTTCTCAAAAGCAGAGTGGTGTTTCTTGCAAGGCGAGCTAGCGTTTGTTTCCCAGTCCTAAACGGAGTTGAATCCCATGCAGTTTCTGGTCCTACGAGCAAGAGTTGTTTTCTGCTAAGAAGAGTCACTATTGCGCTCCCATTGCCATACACAGTGCAAATAGCACTCGCGTCTGTTCCCAGCAAGTACAGTGTATTGGACTGAAGAGAAGCTACTGTTCTTGTCAGTTTCCTAAGCAGAGTTGAACTAGATATGCCCCGTGTGTGTAGGAAGCACAGTTCTTTTGTTCTGAGCAAGCTCACTGTTCTGGCCCTATAGGAAACACAGGAGAGTAGAAGAGTGCTGTTTTCTCAAAAGCAGAGTGTGTTTCTTGCAAGGCGAGCTAGCGTTTGTTTCCCAGTCCTAAACGGAGTTGAATCCCATGCAGTTTCTGGTCCTACGAGCAAGAGTTGTTTTCTGCTAAGAAGAGTCACTATTGCGCTCCCATTGCCATACACAGTGCAAATAGCACTCGCGTCTGTTCCCAGCAAGTACAGTGTATTGGACTGAAGAGAAGCTACTGTTCTTGTCAGTTTCCTAAGCAGAGTTGAACTAGATATGCCCCGTGTGTGTAGGAAGCACAGTTCTTTTGTTCTGAGCAAGCTCAATGTTCTGGCCCTATAGGAAACACAGGAGAGTAGAAGAGTGCTGTTTTCTCAAAAGCAGAGTGTGTTTCTTGCAAGGCGAGCTAGCGTTTGTTTCCCAGTCCTAAACGGAGTTGAATCCCATGCAGTTTCTGGTCCTACGAGCAAGAGTTGTTTTCTGCTAAGAAGAGTCACTATTGCGCTCCCATTGCCATACACAGTGCAAATAGCACTCGCGTCTGTTCCCAGCAAGTACAGTGTATTGGACTGAAGAGAAGCTACTGTTCTTGTCAGTTTCCTAAGCAGAGTTGAACTAGATATGCCCCGTGTGTGTAGGAAGCACAGTTCTTTTGTTCTGCGCAAGCTCAATGTTCTGGCCCTATAGGAAACACAGGAGAGTAGAAGAGTGCTGTTTTCTCAAAAGCAGAGTGTGTTTCTTGCAAGGCGAGCTAGCGTTTGTTTCCCAGTCCTAAACGGAGTTGAATCCCATGCAGTTTCTGGTCCTACGAGCAAGAGTTGTTTTCTGCTAAGAAGAGTCACTATTGCGCTCCCATTGCCATACACAGTGCAAATAGCACTCGCGTCTGTTCCCAGCAAGTACAGTGTATTGGACTGAAGAGAAGCTACTGTTCTTGTCAGTTTCCTAAGCAGAGTTGAACTAGATATGCCCCGTGTGTGTAGGAAGCACAGTTCTTTTGTTCTGAGCAAGCTCACTGTTCTGGCCCTATAGGAAACACAGGAGAGTAGAAGAGTGCTGTTTTCTCAAAAGCAGAGTGTGTTTCTTGCAAGGCGAGCTAGCATTTGTTTCCCAGTCCTAAACGGAGTTGAATCCCATGCAGTTTCTGGTCCTACGAGCAAGAGTTGTTTTCTGCTGAGAAGAGTCACTATTGCGCTCCCATTGCCAAACACAGTGCAAATAGCACTCGCGTCTGTTCCCAGCAAGTACAGTGTATTGGACTGAAGAGAAGCTACTGTTCTTGTCAGTTTCCTAAGCAGAGTTGAACTAGATATGCCCCGTGTGTGTAGGAAGCACAGTTCTTTTGTTCTGAGCAAGCTCACTGTTCTGGCCCTATAGGAAACACAGGAGAGTAGAAGAGTGCTGTTTTCTCAAAAGCAGAGTGTGTTTCTTCAAGGCGAGCTAGCGTTTGTTTCCCAGTCCTAAACGGAGTTGAATCCCATGCAGTTTCTGGTCCTACGAGCAAGAGTTGTTTTCTGCTAAGAAGAGTCACTATTGCGCTCCCATTGCCATACACAGTGCAAATAGCACTCGCGTCTGTTCCCAGCAAGTACAGTGTATTGGACTGAAGAGAAGCTACTGTTCTTGTCAGTTTCCTAAGCAGAGTTGAACTAGATATGCCCCGTGTGTGTAGGAAGCACAGTTCTTTTGTTCTGAGCAAGCTCACTGTTCTGGCCCTATAGGAAACACAGGAGAGTAGAAGAGTGCTGTTTTCTCAAAAGCAGAGTGTGTTTCTTGCAAGGCGAGCTAGCGTTTGTTTCCCAGTCCTAAACGGAGTTGAATCCCATGCAGTTTCTGGTCCTACGAGCAAGAGTTGTTTTCTGCTAAGAAGAGTCACTATTGCGCTCCCATTGCCATACACAGTGCAAATAGCACTCGCGTCTGTTCCCAGCAAGTACAGTGTATTGGACTGAAGAGAAGCTACTGTTCTTGTCAGTTTCCTAAGCAGAGTTGAACTAGATATGCCCCGTGTGTGTAGGAAGCACAGTTCTTTTGTTCTGAGCAAGCTCAATGTTCTGGCCCTATAGGAAACACAGGAGAGTAGAAGAGTGCTGTTTTCTCAAAAGCAGAGTGTGTTTCTTGCAAGGCGAGCTAGCGTTTGTTTCCCAGTCCTAAACGGAGTTGAATCCCATGCAGTTTCTGGTCCTACGAGGAAGAGTTGTTTTCTGCTAAGGAGAGTCACTATTGCGCTCCCATTGCCATACACAGTGCAAATAGCACTCGCGTCTGTTCCCAGCAAGTACAGTGTATTGGACTGAAGAGAAGCTACTGTTCTTGTCAGTTTCCTAAGCAGAGTTGAACTAGATATGCCCCGTGTGTGTAGGAAGCACAGTTCTTTTGTTCTGAGCAAGCTCACTGTTCTGGCCCTATAGGAAACACAGGAGAGTAGAAGAGTGCTGTTTTCTCAAAAGCAGAGTGTGTTTCTTGCAAGGCGAGCTAGCGTTTGTTTCCCAGTCCTAAACGGAGTTGAATCCCATGCAGTTTCTGGTCCTACGAGCAAGAGTTGTTTTCTGCTAAGAAGAGTCACTATTGCGCTCCCATTGCCATACACAGTGCAAATAGCACTCGCGTCTGTTCCCAGCAAGTACAGTGTATTGGACTGAAGAGAAGCTACTGTTCTTGTCAGTTTCCTAAGCAGAGTTGAACTAGATATGCCCCGTGTGTGTAGGAAGCACAGTTCTTTTGTTCTGAGCAAGCTCACTGTTCTGGCCCTATAGGAAACACAGGAGAGTAGAAGAGTGCTGTTTTCTCAAAAGCAGAGTGTGTTTCTTGCAAGGCGAGCTAGCGTTTGTTTCCCAGTCCTAAACGGAGTTGAATCCCATGCAGTTTCTGGTCCTACGAGCAAGAGTTGTTTTCTGCTAAGAAGAGTCACTATTGCGCTCCCATTGCCATACACAGTGCAAATAGCACTCGCGTCTGTTCCCAGCAAGTACAGTGTATTGGACTGAAGAGAAGCTACTGTTCTTGTCAGTTTCCTAAGCAGAGTTGAACTAGATATGCCCCGTGTGTGTAGGAAGCACAGTTCTTTTGTTCTGAGCAAGCTCACTGTTCTGGCCCTATAGGAAACACAGGAGAGTAGAAGAGTGCTGTTTTCTCAAAAGCAGAGTGTGTTTCTTGCAAGGCGAGCTAGCGTTTGTTTCCCAGTCCTAAACGGAGTTGAATCCCATGCAGTTTCTGGTCCTACGAGCAAGAGTTGTTTTCTGCTAAGAAGAGTCACTATTGCGCTCCCATTGCCATACACAGTGCAAATAGCACTCGCGTCTGTTCCCAGCAAGTACAGTGTATTGGACTGAAGAGAAGCTACTGTTCTTGTCAGTTTCCTAAGCAGAGTTGAACTAGATATGCCCCGTGTGTTTAGGAAGCACAGTTCTTTTGTTCTGAGCAAGCTCACTGTTCTGGCCCTATAGGAAACACAGGAGAGTAGAAGAGTGCTGTTTTCTCAAAAGCAGAGTGTGTTTCTTGCAAGGCGAGCTAGCGTTTGTTTCCCAGTCCTAAACGGAGTTGAATCCCATGCAGTTTCTGGTCCTACGAGTAAGATTTGTTTTCTGCTAAGAAGAGTCACTATTGCGCTCCCATTGCCATACACAGTGCAAATAGCACTCGCGTCTGTTCCCAGCAAGTACAGTGTATTGGACTGAAGAGAAGCTACTGTTCTTGTCAGTTTCCTAAGCAGAGTTGAACTAGATATGCCCCGTGTGTGTAGGAAGCACAGTTCTTTTGTTCTGAGCAAGCTCACTGTTCTGGCCCTATAGGAAACACAGGAGAGTAGAAGAGTGCTGTTTTCTCAAAAGCAGAGTGTGTTTCTTGCAAGGCGAGCTAGCGTTTGTTTCCCAGTCCTAAACGGAGTTGAATCCCATGCAGTTTCTGGTCCTACGAGCAAGAGTTGTTTTCTGCTAAGAAGAGTCACTATTGCGCTCCCATTGCCATACACAGTGCAAATAGCACTCGCGTCTGTTCCCAGCAAGTACAGTGTATTGGACTGAAGAGAAGCTACTGTTCTTGTCAGTTTCCTAAGCAGAGTTGAACTAGATATGCCCCGTGTGTGTAGGAAGCACAGTTCTTTTGTTCTGAGCAAGCTCACTGTTCTGGCCCTATAGGAAACACAGGAGAGTAGAAGAGTGCTGTTTTCTCAAAAGCAGAGTGTGTTTCTTGCAAGGCGAGCTAGCGTTTGTTTCCCAGTCCTAAACGGAGTTGAATCCCATGCAGTTTCTGGTCCTACGAGCAAGAGTTGTTTTCTGCTAAGAAGAGTCACTATTGCGCTCCCATTGCCATACACAGTGCAAATAGCACTCGCGTCTGTTCCCAGCAAGTACAGTGTATTGGACTGAAGAGAAGCTACTGTTCTTGTCAGTTTCCTAAGCAGAGTTGAACTAGATATGCCCCGTGTGTGTAGGAAGCACAGTTCTTTTGTTCTGAGCAAGCTCAATGTTCTGGCCCTATAGGAAACACAGGAGAGTAGAAGAGTGCTGTTTTCTCAAAAGCAGAGTGTGTTTCTTGCAAGGCGAGCTAGCGTTTGTTTCCCAGTCCTAAACGGAGTTGAATCCCATGCAGTTTCTGGTCCTACGAGGAAGAGTTGTTTTCTGCTAAGGAGAGTCACTATTGCGCTCCCATTGCCATACACAGTGCAAATAGCACTCGCGTCTGTTCCCAGCAAGTACAGTGTATTGGACTGAAGAGAAGCTACTGTTCTTGTCAGTTTCCTAAGCAGAGTTGAACTAGATATGCCCCGTGTGTGTAGGAAGCACAGTTCTTTTGTTCTGAGCAAGCTCACTGTTCTGGCCCTATAGGAAACACAGGAGAGTAGAAGAGTGCTGTTTTCTCAAAAGCAGAGTGTGTTTCTTGCAAGGCGAGCTAGCGTTTGTTTCCCAGTCCTAAACGGAGTTGAATCCCATGCAGTTTCTGGTCCTACGAGCAAGAGTTGTTTTCTGCTAAGAAGAGTCACTATTGCGCTCCCATTGCCATACACAGTGCAAATAGCACTCGCGTCTGTTCCCAGCAAGTACAGTGTATTGGACTGAAGAGAAGCTACTGTTCTTGTCAGTTTCCTAAGCAGAGTTGAACTAGATATGCCCCGTGTGTGTAGGAAGCACAGTTCTTTTGTTCTGAGCAAGCTCACTGTTCTGGCCCTATAGGAAACACAGGAGAGTAGAAGAGTGCTGTTTTCTCAAAAGCAGAGTGTGTTTCTTGCAAGGCGAGCTAGCGTTTGTTTCCCAGTCCTAAACGGAGTTGAATCCCATGCAGTTTCTGGTCCTACGAGCAAGAGTTGTTTTCTGCTAAGAAGAGTCACTATTGCGCTCCCATTGCCATACACAGTGCAAATAGCACTCGCGTCTGTTCCCAGCAAGTACAGTGTATTGGACTGAAGAGAAGCTACTGTTCTTGTCAGTTTCCTAAGCAGAGTTGAACTAGATATGCCCCGTGTGTGTAGGAAGCACAGTTCTTTTGTTCTGAGCAAGCTCACTGTTCTGGCCCTATAGGAAACACAGGAGAGTAGAAGAGTGCTGTTTTCTCAAAAGCAGAGTGTGTTTCTTGCAAGGCGAGCTAGCGTTTGTTTCCCAGTCCTAAACGGAGTTGAATCCCATGCAGTTTCTGGTCCTACGAGCAAGAGTTGTTTTCTGCTAAGAAGAGTCACTATTGCGCTCCCATTGCCATACACAGTGCAAATAGCACTCGCGTCTGTTCCCAGCAAGTACAGTGTATTGGACTGAAGAGAAGCTACTGTTCTTGTCAGTTTCCTAAGCAGAGTTGAACTAGATATGCCCCGTGTGTTTAGGAAGCACAGTTCTTTTGTTCTGAGCAAGCTCACTGTTCTGGCCCTATAGGAAACACAGGAGAGTAGAAGAGTGCTGTTTTCTCAAAAGCAGAGTGTGTTTCTTGCAAGGCGAGCTAGCGTTTGTTTCCCAGTCCTAAACGGAGTTGAATCCCATGCAGTTTCTGGTCCTACGAGTAAGATTTGTTTTCTGCTAAGAAGAGTCACTATTGCGCTCCCATTGCCATACACAGTGCAAATAGCACTCGCGTCTGTTCCCAGCAAGTACAGTGTATTGGACTGAAGAGAAGCTACTGTTCTTGTCAGTTTCCTAAGCAGAGTTGAACTAGATATGCCCCGTGTGTGTAGGAAGCACAGTTCTTTTGTTCTGAGCAAGCTCACTGTTCTGGCCCTATAGGAAACACAGGAGAGTAGAAGAGTGCTGTTTTCTCAAAAGCAGAGTGTGTTTCTTGCAAGGCGAGCTAGCGTTTGTTTCCCAGTCCTAAACGGAGTTGAATCCCATGCAGTTTCTGGTCCTACGAGCAAGAGTTGTTTTCTGCTACGAAGAGTCACTATTGCGCTCCCATTGCCATACACAGTGCAAATAGCACTCGCGTCTGTTCCCAGCAAGTACAGTGTATTGGACTGAAGAGAAGCTACTGTTCTTGTCAGTTTCCTAAGCAGAGTTGAACTAGATATGCCCCGTGTGTGTAGGAAGCACAGTTCTTTTGTTCTGAGCAAGCTCACTGTTCTGGCCCTATAGGAAACACAGGAGAGTAGAAGAGTGCTGTTTTCTCAAAAGCAGAGTGTGTTTCTTGCAAGGCGAGCTAGCGTTTGTTTCCCAGTCCTAAACGGAGTTGAATCCCATGCAGTTTCTGGTCCTATGAGCAAGAGTTGTTTTCTGCTAAGAAGAGTCACTATTGCGCTCCCATTGCCATACACAGTGCAAATAGCACTCGCGTCTGTTCCCAGCAAGTACAGTGTATTGGACTGAAGAGAAGCTACTGTTCTTGTCAGTTTCCTAAGCAGAGTTGAACTAGATATGCCCCGTGTGTGTAGGAAGCACAGTTCTTTTGTTCTGAGCAAGCTCAATGTTCTGGGCCTATAGGAAACACAGGAGAATAGAAGAGTGCTGTTTTCTCAAAAGCAGAGTGTGTTTCTTGCAAGGCGAGCTAGCGTTTGTTTCCCAGTCCTAAACGGAGTTGAATCCCATGCAGTTTCTGGTCCTACAAGGAAGAGTTGTTTTCTGCTAAGGAGAGTCACTATTGTGCTCCCATTGCCATACACAGTGCAAATAGCACTCGCGTCTGTTCCCAGCAAGTACAGTGTATTGGACTGAAGAGAAGCTACTGTTCTTGTCAGTTTCCTAAGCAGAGTTGAACTAGATATGCCCCGTGTGTGTAGGAAGCACAGTTCTTTTGTTCTGAGCAAGCTCACTGTTCTGGCCCTATAGGAAACACAGGAGAGTAGAAGAGTGCTGTTTTCTCAAAAGCAGAGTGTGTTTCTTGCAAGGCGAGCTAGCGTTTGTTTCCCAGTCCTAAACGGAGTTGAATCCCATGCAGTTTCTGGTCCTACGAGCAAGAGTTGTTTTCTGCTAAGAAGAGTCACTATTGCGCTCCCATTGCCATACACAGTGCAAATAGCACTCGCGTCTGTTCCCAGCAAGTACAGTGTATTGGACTGAAGAGAAGCTACTGTTCTTGTCAGTTTCCTAAGCAGAGTTGAACTAGATATGCCCCGTGTGTGTAGGAAGCACAGTTCTTTTGTTCTGAGCAAGCTCACTGTTCTGGCCCTATAGGAAACACAGGAGAGTAGAAGAGTGCTGTTTTCTCAAAAGCAGAGTGTGTTTCTTGCAAGGCGAGCTAGCGTTTGTTTCCCAGTCCTAAACGGAGTTGAATCCCATGCAGTTTCTGGTCCTACGAGCAAGAGTTGTTTTCTGCTAAGAAGAGTCACTATTGCGCTCCCATTGCCATACACAGTGCAAATAGCACTCGCGTCTGTTCCCAGCAAGTACAGTGTATTGGACTGAAGAGAAGCTACTGTTCTTGTCAGTTTCCTAAGCAGAGTTGAACTAGATATGCCCCGTGTGTGTAGGAAGCACAGTTCTTTTGTTCTGAGCAAGCTCAATGTTCTGGCCCTATAGGAAACACAGGAGAGTAGAAGAGTGCTGTTTTCTCAAAAGCAGAGTGTGTTTCTTGCAAGGCGAGCTAGCGTTTGTTTCCCAGTCCTAAACGGAGTTGAATCCCATGCAGTTTCTGGTCCTACGAGCAAGAGTTGTTTTCTGCTAAGAAGAGTCACTATTGCGCTCCCATTGCCATACACAGTGCAAATAGCACTCGCGTCTGTTCCCAGCAAGTACAGTGTATTGGACTGAAGAGAAGCTACTGTTCTTGTCAGTTTCCTAAGCAGAGTTGAACTAGATATGCCCCGTGTGTGTAGGAAGCACAGTTCTTTTGTTCTGAGCAAGCTCAATGTTCTGGCCCTATAGGAAACACAGGAGAGTAGAAGAGTGCTGTTTTCTCAAAAGCAGAGTGTGTTTCTTGCAAGGCGAGCTAGCGTTTGTTTCCCAGTCCTAAACGGAGTTGAATCCCATGCAGTTTCTGGTCCTACGAGCAAGAGTTGTTTTCTGCTAAGAAGAGTCACTATTGCGCTCCCATTGCCATACACAGTGCAAATAGCACTCGCGTCTGTTCCCAGCAAGTACAGTGTATTGGACTGAAGAGAAGCTACTGTTCTTGTCAGTTTCCTAAGCAGAGTTGAACTAGATATGCCCCGTGTGTGTAGGAAGCACAGTTCTTTTGTTCTGAGCAAGCTCACTGTTCTGGCCCTATAGGAAACACAGGAGAGTAGAAGAGTGCTGTTTTCTCAAAAGCAGAGTGTGTTTCTTGCAAGGCGAGCTAGCGTTTGTTTCCCAGTCCTAAACGGAGTTGAATCCCATGCAGTTTCTGGTCCTACGAGCAAGAGTTGTTTTCTGCTAAGAAGAGTCACTATTGCGCTCCCATTGCCATACACAGTGCAAATAGCACTCGCGTCTGTTCCCAGCAAGTACAGTGTATTGGACTGAAGAGAAGCTACTGTTCTTGTCAGTTTCCTAAGCAGAGTTGAACTAGATATGCCCCGTGTGTGTAGGAAGCACAGTTCTTTTGTTCTGAGCAAGCTCAATGTTCTGGCCCTATAGGAAACACAGGAGAGTAGAAGAGTGCTGTTTTCTCAAAAGCAGAGTGTGTTTCTTGCAAGGCGAGCTAGCGTTTGTTTCCCAGTCCTAAACGGAGTTGAATCCCATGCAGTTTCTGGTCCTACGAGTAAGATTTGTTTTCTGCTAAGAAGAGTCACTATTGCGCTCCCATTGCCATACACAGTGCAAATAGCACTCGCGTCTGTTCCCAGCAAGTACAGTGTATTGGACTGAAGAGAAGCTACTGTTCTTGTCAGTTTCCTAAGCAGAGTTGAACTAGATATGCCCCGTGTGTGTAGGAAGCACAGTTCTTTTGTTCTGAGCAAGCTCACTGTTCTGGCCCTATAGGAAACACAGGAGAGTAGAAGAGTGCTGTTTTCTCAAAAGCAGAGTGTGTTTCTTGCAAGGCGAGCTAGCGTTTGTTTCCCAGTCCTAAACGGAGTTGAATCCCATGCAGTTTCTGGTCCTACGAGCAAGAGTTGTTTTCTGCTACGAAGAGTCACTATTGCGCTCCCATTGCCATACACAGTGCAAATAGCACTCGCGTCTGTTCCCAGCAAGTACAGTGTATTGGACTGAAGAGAAGCTACTGTTCTTGTCAGTTTCCTAAGCAGAGTTGAACTAGATATGCCCCGTGTGTGTAGGAAGCACAGTTCTTTTGTTCTGAGCAAGCTCACTGTTCTGGCCCTATAGGAAACACAGGAGAGTAGAAGAGTGCTGTTTTCTCAAAAGCAGAGTGTGTTTCTTGCAAGGCGAGCTAGCGTTTGTTTCCCAGTCCTAAACGGAGTTGAATCCCATGCAGTTTCTGGTCCTATGAGCAAGAGTTGTTTTCTGCTAAGAAGAGTCACTATTGCGCTCCCATTGCCATACACAGTGCAAATAGCACTCGCGTCTGTTCCCAGCAAGTACAGTGTATTGGACTGAAGAGAAGCTACTGTTCTTGTCAGTTTCCTAAGCAGAGTTGAACTAGATATGCCCCGTGTGTGTAGGAAGCACAGTTCTTTTGTTCTGAGCAAGCTCAATGTTCTGGGCCTATAGGAAACACAGGAGAATAGAAGAGTGCTGTTTTCTCAAAAGCAGAGTGTGTTTCTTGCAAGGCGAGCTAGCGTTTGTTTCCCAGTCCTAAACGGAGTTGAATCCCATGCAGTTTCTGGTCCTACAAGGAAGAGTTGTTTTCTGCTAAGGAGAGTCACTATTGTGCTCCCATTGCCATACACAGTGCAAATAGCACTCGCGTCTGTTCCCAGCAAGTACAGTGTATTGGACTGAAGAGAAGCTACTGTTCTTGTCAGTTTCCTAAGCAGAGTTGAACTAGATATGCCCCGTGTGTGTAGGAAGCACAGTTCTTTTGTTCTGAGCAAGCTCACTGTTCTGGCCCTATAGGAAACACAGGAGAGTAGAAGAGTGCTGTTTTCTCAAAAGCAGAGTGTGTTTCTTGCAAGGCGAGCTAGCGTTTGTTTCCCAGTCCTAAACGGAGTTGAATCCCATGCAGTTTCTGGTCCTACGAGCAAGAGTTGTTTTCTGCTAAGAAGAGTCACTATTGCGCTCCCATTGCCATACACAGTGCAAATAGCACTCGCGTCTGTTCCCAGCAAGTACAGTGTATTGGACTGAAGAGAAGCTACTGTTCTTGTCAGTTTCCTAAGCAGAGTTGAACTAGATATGCCCCGTGTGTGTAGGAAGCACAGTTCTTTTGTTCTGAGCAAGCTCACTGTTCTGGCCCTATAGGAAACACAGGAGAGTAGAAGAGTGCTGTTTTCTCAAAAGCAGAGTGTGTTTCTTGCAAGGCGAGCTAGCGTTTGTTTCCCAGTCCTAAACGGAGTTGAATCCCATGCAGTTTCTGGTCCTACGAGCAAGAGTTGTTTTCTGCTAAGAAGAGTCACTATTGCGCTCCCATTGCCATACACAGTGCAAATAGCACTCGCGTCTGTTCCCAGCAAGTACAGTGTATTGGACTGAAGAGAAGCTACTGTTCTTGTCAGTTTCCTAAGCAGAGTTGAACTAGATATGCCCCGTGTGTGTAGGAAGCACAGTTCTTTTGTTCTGAGCAAGCTCAATGTTCTGGCCCTATAGGAAACACAGGAGAGTAGAAGAGTGCTGTTTTCTCAAAAGCAGAGTGTGTTTCTTGCAAGGCGAGCTAGCGTTTGTTTCCCAGTCCTAAACGGAGTTGAATCCCATGCAGTTTCTGGTCCTACGAGCAAGAGTTGTTTTCTGCTAAGAAGAGTCACTATTGCGCTCCCATTGCCATACACAGTGCAAATAGCACTCGCGTCTGTTCCCAGCAAGTACAGTGTATTGGACTGAAGAGAAGCTACTGTTCTTGTCAGTTTCCTAAGCAGAGTTGAACTAGATATGCCCCGTGTGTGTAGGAAGCACAGTTCTTTTGTTCTGAGCAAGCTCAATGTTCTGGCCCTATAGGAAACACAGGAGAGTAGAAGAGTGCTGTTTTCTCAAAAGCAGAGTGTGTTTCTTGCAAGGCGAGCTAGCGTTTGTTTCCCAGTCCTAAACGGAGTTGAATCCCATGCAGTTTCTGGTCCTACGAGCAAGAGTTGTTTTCTGCTAAGAAGAGTCACTATTGCGCTCCCATTGCCATACACAGTGCAAATAGCACTCGCGTCTGTTCCCAGCAAGTACAGTGTATTGGACTGAAGAGAAGCTACTGTTCTTGTCAGTTTCCTAAGCAGAGTTGAACTAGATATGCCCCGTGTGTGTAGGAAGCACAGTTCTTTTGTTCTGAGCAAGCTCACTGTTCTGGCCCTATAGGAAACACAGGAGAGTAGAAGAGTGCTGTTTTCTCAAAAGCAGAGTGTGTTTCTTGCAAGGCGAGCTAGCGTTTGTTTCCCAGTCCTAAACGGAGTTGAATCCCATGCAGTTTCTGGTCCTACGAGCAAGAGTTGTTTTCTGCTAAGAAGAGTCACTATTGCGCTCCCATTGCCATACACAGTGCAAATAGCACTCGCGTCTGTTCCCAGCAAGTACAGTGTATTGGACTGAAGAGAAGCTACTGTTCTTGTCAGTTTCCTAAGCAGAGTTGAACTAGATATGCCCCGTGTGTGTAGGAAGCACAGTTCTTTTGTTCTGAGCAAGCTCAATGTTCTGGCCCTATAGGAAACACAGGAGAGTAGAAGAGTGCTGTTTTCTCAAAAGCAGAGTGTGTTTCTTGCAAGGCGAGCTAGCGTTTGTTTCCCAGTCCTAAACGGAGTTGAATCCCATGCAGTTTCTGGTCCTACGAGCAAGAGTTGTTTTCTGCTAAGAAGAGTCACTATTGCGCTCCCATTGCCATACACAGTGCAAATAGCACTCGCGTCTGTTCCCAGCAAGTACAGTGTATTGGACTGAAGAGAAGCTACTGTTCTTGTCAGTTTCCTAAGCAGAGTTGAACTAGATATGCCCCGTGTGTGTAGGAAGCACAGTTCTTTTGTTCTGAGCAAGCTCACTGTTCTGGCCCTATAGGAAACACAGGAGAGTAGAAGAGTGCTGTTTTCTCAAAAGCAGAGTGTGTTTCTTGCAAGGCGAGCTAGCGTTTGTTTCCCAGTCCTAAACGGAGTTGAATCCCATGCAGTTTCTGGTCCTACGAGCAAGAGTTGTTTTCTGCTAAGAAGAGTCACTATTGCGCTCCCATTGCCATACACAGTGCAAATAGCACTCGCGTCTGTTCCCAGCAAGTACAGTGTATTGGACTGAAGAGAAGCTACTGTTCTTGTCAGTTTCCTAAGCAGAGTTGAACTAGATATGCCCCGTGTGTGTAGGAAGCACAGTTCTTTTGTTCTGAGCAAGCTCAATGTTCTGGCCCTATAGGAAACACAGGAGAGTAGAAGAGTGCTGTTTTCTCAAAAGCAGAGTGTGTTTCTTGCAAGGCGAGCTAGCGTTTGTTTCCCAGTCCTAAACGGAGTTGAATCCCATGCAGTTTCTGGTCCTACGAGCAAGAGTTGTTTTCTGCTAAGAAGAGTCACTATTGCGCTCCCATTGCCATACACAGTGCAAATAGCACTCGCGTCTGTTCCCAGCAAGTACAGTGTATTGGACTGAAGAGAAGCTACTGTTCTTGTCAGTTTCCTAAGCAGAGTTGAACTAGATATGCCCCGTGTGTGTAGGAAGCACAGTTCTTTTGTTCTGAGCAAGCTCACTGTTCTGGCCCTATAGGAAACACAGGAGAGTAGAAGAGTGCTGTTTTCTCAAAAGCAGAGTGTGTTTCTTGCAAGGCGAGCTAGCGTTTGTTTCCCAGTCCTAAACGGAGTTGAATCCCATGCAGTTTCTGGTCCTACGAGCAAGAGTTGTTTTCTGCTAAGAAGAGTCACTATTGCGCTCCCATTGCCATACACAGTGCAAATAGCACTCGCGTCTGTTCCCAGCAAGTACAGTGTATTGGACTGAAGAGAAGTTACTGTTCTTGTCAGTTTCCTAAGCAGAGTTGAACTAGATATGCCCCGTGTGTGTAGGAAGCACAGTTCTTTTGTTCTGAGCAAGCTCAATGTTCTGGTCCTATAGGAAACACAGGAGAGTAGAAGAGTGCTGTTTTCTCAAAAGCAGAGTGTGTTTCTTGCAAGGCGAGCTAGCGTTTGTTTCCCAGTCCTAAACGGAGTTGAATCCCATGCAGTTTCTGGTCCTACGAGCAAGAGTTGTTTTCTGCTAAGAAGAGTCACTATTGCGCTCCCATTGCCATACACAGTGCAAATAGCACTCGCGTCTGTTCCCAGCAAGTACAGTGTATTGGACTGAAGAGAAGCTACTGTTCTTGTCAGTATCCTAAGCAGAGTTGAACTAGATATGCCCCGTGTGTGTAGGAAGCACAGTTCTTTTGTTCTGAGCAAGCTCACTGTTCTGGCCCTATAGGAAACACAGGAGAGTAGAAGAGCGCTGTTTTCTCAAAAGCAGAGTGTGTTTCTTGCAAGGCGAGCTAGCGTTTGTTTCCCAGTCCTAAACGGAGTTGAATCCCATGCAGTTTCTGGTCCTATGAGCAAGAGTTGTTTTCTGCTAAGAAGAGTCACTATTGCGCTCCCATTGCCATACACAGTGCAAATAGCACTCGCGTCTGTTCCCAGCAAGTACAGTGTATTGGACTGAAGAGAAGCTACTGTTCTTGTCAGTTTCCTAAGCAGAGTTGAACTAGATATGCCCCGTGTGTGTAGGAAGCACAGTTCTTTTGTTCTGAGCAAGCTCAATGTTCTGGCCCTATAGGAAACACAGGAGAGTAGAAGAGTGCTGTTTTCTCAAAAGCAGAGTGTGTTTCTTGCAAGGCGAGCTAGCGTTTGTTTCCCAGTCCTAAACGGAGTTGAATCCCATGCAGTTTCTGGTCCTATGAGCAAGAGTTGTTTTCTGCTAAGAAGAGTCACTATTGCGCTCCCATTGCCATACACAGTGCAAATAGCACTCGCGTCTGTTCCCAGCAAGTACAGTGTATTGGACTGAAGAGAAGCTACTGTTCTTGTCAGTTTCCTAAGCAGAGTTGAACTAGATATGCCCCGTGTGTTTAGGAAGCACAGTTCTTTTGTTCTGAGCAAGCTCACTGTTCTGGCCCTATAGGAAACACAGGAGAGTAGAAGAGTGCTGTTTTCTCAAAAGCAGAGTGTGTTTCTTGCAAGGCGAGCTAGCGTTTGTTTCCCAGTCCTAAACGGAGTTGAATCCCATGCAGTTTCTGGTCCTACGAGTAAGATTTGTTTTCTGCTAAGAAGAGTCACTATTGCGCTCCCATTGCCATACACAGTGCAAATAGCACTCGCGTCTGTTCCCAGCAAGTACAGTGTATTGGACTGAAGAGAAGCTACTGTTCTTGTCAGTTTCCTAAGCAGAGTTGAACTAGATATGCCCCGTGTGTGTAGGAAGCACAGTTCTTTTGTTCTGAGCAAGCTCACTGTTCTGGCCCTATAGGAAACACAGGAGAGTAGAAGAGTGCTGTTTTCTCAAAAGCAGAGTGTGTTTCTTGCAAGGCGAGCTAGCGTTTGTTTCCCAGTCCTAAACGGAGTTGAATCCCATGCAGTTTCTGGTCCTACGAGCAAGAGTTGTTTTCTGCTAAGAAGAGTCACTATTGCGCTCCCATTGCCATACACAGTGCAAATAGCACTCGCGTCTGTTCCCAGCAAGTACAGTGTATTGGACTGAAGAGAAGCTACTGTTCTTGTCAGTTTCCTAAGCAGAGTTGAACTAGATATGCCCCGTGTGTGTAGGAAGCACAGTTCTTTTGTTCTGAGCAAGCTCACTGTTCTGGCCCTATAGGAAACACAGGAGAGTAGAAGAGTGCTGTTTTCTCAAAAGCAGAGTGTGTTTCTTGCAAGGCGAGCTAGCGTTTGTTTCCCAGTCCTAAACGGAGTTGAATCCCATGCAGTTTCTGGTCCTACGAGCAAGAGTTGTTTTCTGCTAAGAAGAGTCACTATTGCGCTCCCATTGCCATACACAGTGCAAATAGCACTCGCGTCTGTTCCCAGCAAGTACAGTGTATTGGACTGAAGAGAAGCTACTGTTCTTGTCAGTTTCCTAAGCAGAGTTGAACTAGATATGCCCCGTGTGTGTAGGAAGCACAGTTCTTTTGTTCTGAGCAAGCTCAATGTTCTGGCCCTATAGGAAACACAGGAGAGTAGAAGAGTGCTGTTTTCTCAAAAGCAGAGTGTGTTTCTTGCAAGGCGAGCTAGCGTTTGTTTCCCAGTCCTAAACGGAGTTGAATCCCATGCAGTTTCTGGTCCTACGAGCAAGAGTTGTTTTCTGCTAAGAAGAGTCACTATTGCGCTCCCATTGCCATACACAGTGCAAATAGCACTCGCGTCTGTTCCCAGCAAGTACAGTGTATTGGACTGAAGAGAAGCTACTGTTCTTGTCAGTTTCCTAAGCAGAGTTGAACTAGATATGCCCCGTGTGTGTAGGAAGCACAGTTCTTTTGTTCTGAGCAAGCTCACTGTTCTGGCCCTATAGGAAACACAGGAGAGTAGAAGAGTGCTGTTTTCTCAAAAGCAGAGTGTGTTTCTTGCAAGGCGAGCTAGCGTTTGTTTCCCAGTCCTAAACGGAGTTGAATCCCATGCAGTTTCTGGTCCTACGAGCAAGAGTTGTTTTCTGCTAAGAAGAGTCACTATTGCGCTCCCATTGCCATACACAGTGCAAATAGCACTCGCGTCTGTTCCCAGCAAGTACAGTGTATTGGACTGAAGAGAAGCTACTGTTCTTGTCAGTTTCCTAAGCAGAGTTGAACTAGATATGCCCCGTGTGTGTAGGAAGCACAGTTCTTTTGTTCTGAGCAAGCTCAATGTTCTGGCCCTATAGGAAACACAGGAGAGTAGAAGAGTGCTGTTTTCTCAAAAGCAGAGTGTGTTTCTTGCAAGGCGAGCTAGCGTTTGTTTCCCAGTCCTAAACGGAGTTGAATCCCATGCAGTTTCTGGTCCTACGAGCAAGAGTTGTTTTCTGCTAAGAAGAGTCACTATTGCGCTCCCATTGCCATACACAGTGCAAATAGCACTCGCGTCTGTTCCCAGCAAGTACAGTGTATTGGACTGAAGAGAAGCTACTGTTCTTGTCAGTTTCCTAAGCAGAGTTGAACTAGATATGCCCCGTGTGTGTAGGAAGCACAGTTCTTTTGTTCTGAGCAAGCTCACTGTTCTGGCCCTATAGGAAACACAGGAGAGTAGAAGAGTGCTGTTTTCTCAAAAGCAGAGTGTGTTTCTTGCAAGGCGAGCTAGCGTTTGTTTCCCAGTCCTAAACGGAGTTGAATCCCATGCAGTTTCTGGTCCTACGAGCAAGAGTTGTTTTCTGCTAAGAAGAGTCACTATTGCGCTCCCATTGCCATACACAGTGCAAATAGCACTGGCGTCTGTTCCCAGCAAGTACAGTGTATTGGACTGAAGAGAAGCTACTGTTCTTGTCAGTATCCTAAGCAGAGTTGAACTAGATATGCCCCGTGTGTGTAGGAAGCACAGTTCTTTTGTTCTGAGCAAGCTCACTGTTCTGGCCCTATAGGAAACACAGGAGAGTAGAAGAGTGCTGTTTTCTCAAAAGCAGAGTGTGTTTCTTGCAAGGCGAGCTAGCGTTTGTTTCCCAGTCCTAAACGGAGTTGAATCCCATGCAGTTTCTGGTCCTATGAGCAAGAGTTGTTTTCTGCTAAGAAGAGTCACTATTGCGCTCCCATTGCCATACACAGTGCAAATAGCACTCGCGTCTGTTCCCAGCAAGTACAGTGTATTGGACTGAAGAGAAGCTACTGTTCTTGTCAGTTTCCTAAGCAGAGTTGAACTAGATATGCCCCGTGTGTGTAGGAAGCACAGTTCTTTTGTTCTGAGCAAGCTCAATGTTCTGGCCCTATAGGAAACACAGGAGAGTAGAAGAGTGCTGTTTTCTCAAAAGCAGAGTGTGTTTCTTGCAAGGCGAGCTAGCGTTTGTTTCCCAGTCCTAAACGGAGTTGAATCCCATGCAGTTTCTGGTCCTATGAGCAAGAGTTGTTTTCTGCTAAGAAGAGTCACTATTGCGCTCCCATTGCCATACACAGTGCAAATAGCACTCGCGTCTGTTCCCAGCAAGTACAGTGTATTGGACTGAAGAGAAGCTACTGTTCTTGTCAGTTTCCTAAGCAGAGTTGAACTAGATATGCTCCGTGTGTTTAGGAAGCACAGTTCTTTTGTTCTGAGCAAGCTCACTGTTCTGGCCCTATAGGAAACACAGGAGAGTAGAAGAGTGCTGTTTTCTCAAAAGCAGAGTGTGTTTCTTGCAAGGCGAGCTAGCGTTTGTTTCCCAGTCCTAAACGGAGTTGAATCCCATGCAGTTTCTGGTCCTACGAGTAAGATTTGTTTTCTGCTAAGAAGAGTCACTATTGCGCTCCCATTGCCATACACAGTGCAAATAGCACTCGCGTCTGTTCCCAGCAAGTACAGTGTATTGGACTGAAGAGAAGCTACTGTTCTTGTCAGTTTCCTAAGCAGAGTTGAACTAGATATGCCCCGTGTGTGTAGGAAGCACAGTTCTTTTGTTCTGAGCAAGCTCACTGTTCTGGCCCTATAGGAAACACAGGAGAGTAGAAGAGTGCTGTTTTCTCAAAAGCAGAGTGTGTTTCTTGCAACGCGAGCTAGCGTTTGTTTCCCAGTCCTAAACGGAGTTGAATCCCATGCAGTTTCTGGTCCTACGAGCAAGAGTTGTTTTCTGCTAAGAAGAGTCACTATTGTGCTCCCATTGCCATACACAGTGCAAATAGCACTCGCGTCTGTTCCCAGCAAGTACAGTGTATTGGACTGAAGAGAAGCTACTGTTCTTGTCAGTTTCCTAAGCAGAGTTGAACTAGATATGCCCCGTGTGTGTAGGAAGCACAGTTCTTTTGTTCTGAGCAAGCTCAATGTTCTGGCCCTATAGGAAACACAGGAGAGTAGAAGAGTGCTGTTTTCTCAAAAGCAGAGTGTGTTTCTTGCAAGGCGAGCTAGCGTTTGTTTCCCAGTCCTAAACGGAGTTGAATCCCATGCAGTTTCTGGTCCTACGAGCAAGAGTTGTTTTCTGCTAAGAAGAGTCACTATTGCGCTCCCATTGCCATACACAGTGCAAATAGCACTCGCGTCTGTTCCCAGCAAGTACAGTGTATTGGACTGAAGAGAAGCTACTGTTCTTGTCAGTTTCCTAAGCAGAGTTGAACTAGATATGCCCCGTGTGTGTAGGAAGCACAGTTCTTTTGTTCTGAGCAAGCTCACTGTTCTGGCCCTATAGGAAACACAGGAGAGTAGAAGAGTGCTGTTTTCTCAAAAGCAGAGTGTGTTTCTTGCAAGGCGAGCTAGCGTTTGTTTCCCAGTCCTAAACGGAGTTGAATCCCATGCAGTTTCTGGTCCTACGAGTAAGATTTGTTTTCTGCTAAGAAGAGTCACTATTGCGCTCCCATTGCCATACACAGTGCAAATAGCACTCGCGTCTGTTCCCAGCAAGTACAGTGTATTGGACTGAAGAGAAGCTACTGTTCTTGTCAGTTTCCTAAGCAGAGTTGAACTAGATATGCCCCGTGTGTGTAGGAAGCACAGTTCTTTTGTTCTGAGCAAGCTCAATGTTCTGGCCCTATAGGAAACAAAGGAGAGTAGAAGAGTGCTGTTTTCTCAAAAGCAGAGTGTGTTTCTTGCAAGGCGAGCTAGCGTTTGTTTCCCAGTCCTAAACGGAGTTGAATCCCATGCAGTTTCTGGTCCTACGAGCAAGAGTTGTTTTCTGCTAAGAAGAGTCACTATTGCGCTCCCATTGCCATACACAGTGCAAATAGCACTCGCGTCTGTTCCCAGCAAGTACAGTGTATTGGACTGAAGAGAAGTTACTGTTCTTGTCAGTTTCCTAAGCAGAGTTGAACTAGATATGCCCCGTGTGTGTAGGAAGCACAGTTCTTTTGTTCTGAGCAAGCTCACTGTTCTGGTCCTATAGGAAACACAGGAGAGTAGAAGAGTGCTGTTTTCTCAAAAGCAGAGTGTGTTTCTTGCAAGGCGAGCTAGCGTTTGTTTCCCAGTCCTAAACGGAGTTGAATCCCATGCAGTTTCTGGTCCTACGAGCAAGAGTTGTTTTCTGCTAAGAAGAGTCACTATTGCGCTCCCATTGCCATACACAGTGCAAATAGCACTCGCGTCTGTTCCCAGCAAGTACAGTGTATTGGACTGAAGAGAAGCTACTGTTCTTGTCAGTTTCCTAAGCAGAGTTGAACTAGATATGCCCCGTGTGTGTCGGAAGCACAGTTCTTTTGTTCTGAGCAAGCTCACTGTTCTGGCCCTATAGGAAACACAGGAGAGTAGAAGAGTGCTGTTTTCTCAAAAGCAGAGTGTGTTTCTTGCAAGGCGAGCTAGCGTTTGTTTCCCAGTCCTAAACGGAGTTGAATCCCATGCAGTTTCTGGTCCTACGAGCAAGAGTTGTTTTCTGCTAAGAAGAGTCACTATTGCGCTCCCATTGCCATACACAGTGCAAATAGCACTCGCGTCTGTTCCCAGCAAGTACAGTGTATTGGACTGAAGAGAAGCTACTGTTCTTGTCAGTTTCCTAAGCAGAGTTGAACTAGATATGCCCCGTGTGTGTAGGAAGCACAGTTCTTTTGTTCTGAGCAAGCTCAATGTTCTGGCCCTATAGGAAACACAGGAGAGTAGAAGAGTGCTGTTTTCTCAAAAGCAGAGTGTGTTTCTTGCAAGGCGAGCTAGCGTTTGTTTCCCAGTCCTAAACGGAGTTGAATCCCATGCAGTTTCTGGTCCTACGAGCAAGAGTTGTTTTCTGCTAAGAAGAGTCACTATTGCGCTCCCATTGCCATACACAGTGCAAATAGCACTCGCGTCTGTTCCCAGCAAGTACAGTGTATTGGACTGAAGAGAAGCTACTGTTCTTGTCAGTTTCCTAAGCAGAGTTGAACTAGATATGCCCCGTGTGTGTAGGAAGCACAGTTCTTTTGTTCTGAGCAAGCTCAATGTTCTGGCCCTATAGGAAACACAGGAGAGTAGAAGAGTGCTGTTTTCTCAAAAGCAGAGTGTGTTTCTTGCAAGGCGAGCTAGCGTTTGTTTCCCAGTCCTAAACGGAGTTGAATCCCATGCAGTTTCTGGTCCTACGAGCAAGAGTTGTTTTCTGCTAAGAAGAGTCACTATTGCGCTCCCATTGCCATACACAGTGCAAATAGCACTCGCGTCTGTTCCCAGCAAGTACAGTGTATTGGACTGAAGAGAAGCTACTGTTCTTGTCAGTTTCCTAAGCAGAGTTGAACTAGATATGCCCCGTGTGTGTAGGAAGCACAGTTCTTTTGTTCTGAGCAAGCTCAATGTTCTGGCCCTATAGGAAACACAGGAGAGTAGAAGAGTGCTGTTTTCTCAAAAGCAGAGTGTGTTTCTTGCAAGGCGAGCTAGCGTTTGTTTCCCAGTCCTAAACGGAGTTGAATCCCATGCAGTTTCTGGTCCTACGAGCAAGAGTTGTTTTCTGCTAAGAAGAGTCACTATTGCGCTCCCATTGCCATACACAGTGCAAATAGCACTCGCGTCTGTTCCCAGCAAGTACAGTGTATTGGACTGAAGAGAAGCTACTGTTCTTGTCAGTTTCCTAAGCAGAGTTGAACTAGATATGCCCCGTGTGTGTAGGAAGCACAGTTCTTTTGTTCTGAGCAAGCTCACTGTTCTGGCCCTATAGGAAACACAGGAGAGTAGAAGAGTGCTGTTTTCTCAAAAGCAGAGTGTGTTTCTTGCAAGGCGAGCTAGCGTTTGTTTCCCAGTCCTAAACGGAGTTGAATCCCATGCAGTTTCTGGTCCTACGAGCAAGAGTTGTTTTCTGCTAAGAAGAGTCACTATTGCGCTCCCATTGCCATACACAGTGCAAATAGCACTCGCGTCTGTTCCCAGCAAGTACAGTGTATTGGACTGAAGAGAAGCTACTGTTCTTGTCAGTTTCCTAAGCAGAGTTGAACTAGATATGCCCCGTGTGTGTAGGAAGCACAGTTCTTTTGTTCTGAGCAAGCTCAATGTTCTGGCCCTATAGGAAACACAGGAGAGTAGAAGAGTGCTGTTTTCTCAAAAGCAGAGTGTGTTTCTTGCAAGGCGAGCTAGCGTTTGTTTCCCAGTCCTAAACGGAGTTGAATCCCATGCAGTTTCTGGTCCTACGAGCAAGAGTTGTTTTCTGCTAAGAAGAGTCACTATTGCGCTCCCATTGCCATACACAGTGCAAATAGCACTCGCGTCTGTTCCCAGCAAGTACAGTGTATTGGACTGAAGAGAAGCTACTGTTCTTGTCAGTTTCCTAAGCAGAGTTGAACTAGATATGCCCCGTGTGTGTAGGAAGCACAGTTCTTTTGTTCTGAGCAAGCTCAATGTTCTGGCCCTATAGGAAACACAGGAGAGTAGAAGAGTGCTGTTTTCTCAAAAGCAGAGTGTGTTTCTTGCAAGGCGAGCTAGCGTTTGTTTCCCAGTCCTAAACGGAGTTGAATCCCATGCAGTTTCTGGTCCTACGAGCAAGAGTTGTTTTCTGCTAAGAAGAGTCACTATTGCGCTCCCATTGCCATACACAGTGCAAATAGCACTCGCGTCTGTTCCCAGCAAGTACAGTGTATTGGACTGAAGAGAAGCTACTGTTCTTGTCAGTTTCCTAAGCAGAGTTGAACTAGATATGCCCCGTGTGTGTAGGAAGCACAGATCTTTTGTTCTGAGCAAGCTCACTGTTCTGGCCCTATAGGAAACACAGGAGAGTAGAAGAGTGCTGTTTTCTCAAAAGCAGAGTGTGTTTCTTGCAAGGCGAGCTAGCGTTTGTTTCCCAGTCCTAAACGGAGTTGAATCCCATGCAGTTTCTGGTCCTACGAGCAAGAGTTGTTTTCTGCTAAGAAGAGTCACTATTGCGCTCCCATTGCCATACACAGTGCAAATAGCACTCGCGTCTGTTCCCAGCAAGTACAGTGTATTGGACTGAAGAGAAGCTACTGTTCTTGTCAGTTTCCTAAGCAGAGTTGAACTAGATATGCCCCGTGTGTGTAGGAAGCACAGTTCTTTTGTTCTGAGCAAGCTCAATGTTCTGGCCCTATAGGAAACACAGGAGAGTAGAAGAGTGCTGTTTTCTCAAAAGCAGAGTGTGTTTCTTGCAAGGCGAGCTAGCGTTTGTTTCCCAGTCCTAAACGGAGTTGAATCCCATGCAGTTTCTGGTCCTACGAGCAAGAGTTGTTTTCTGCTAAGAAGAGTCACTATTGCGCTCCCATTGCCATACACAGTGCAAATAGCACTCGCGTCTGTTCCCAGCAAGTACAGTGTATTGGACTGAAGAGAAGCTACTGTTCTTGACAGTTTCCTAAGCAGAGTTGAACTAGATATGCCCCGTGTGTGTAGGAAGCACAGTTCTTTTGTTCTGAGCAAGCTCACTGTTCTGGCCCTATAGGAAACACAGGAGAGTAGAAGAGTGCTGTTTTCTCAAAAGCAGAGTGTGTTTCTTGCAAGGCGAGCTAGCGTTTGTTTCCCAGTCCTAAACGGAGTTGAATCCCATGCAGTTTCTGGTCCTACGAGCAAGAGTTGTTTTCTGCTAAGAAGAGTCACTATTGCGCTCCCATTGCCATACACAGTGCAAATAGCACTCGCATCTGTTCCCAGCAAGTACAGTGTATTGGACTGAAGAGAAGCTACTGTTCTTGTCAGTTTCCTAAGCAGAGTTGAACTAGATATGCCCCGTGTGTGTAGGAAGCACAGTTCTTTTGTTCTGAGCAAGCTCAATGTTCTGGCCCTATAGGAAACACAGGAGAGTAGAAGAGTGCTGTTTTCTCAAAAGCAGAGTGTGTTTCTTCAAGGCGAGCTAGCGTTTGTTTCCCAGTCCTAAACGGAGTTGAATCCCATGCAGTTTCTGGTCCTACGAGCAAGAGTTGTTTTCTGCTAAGAAGAGTCACTATTGCGCTCCCATTGCCATACACAGTGCAAATAGCACTCGCGTCTGTTCCCAGCAAGTACAGTGTATTGGACTGAAGAGAAGCTACTGTTCTTGTCAGTTTCCTAAGCAGAGTTGAACTAGATATGCCCCGTGTGTGTAGGAAGCACAGTTCTTTTGTTCTGAGCAAGCTCACTGTTCTGGCCCTATAGGAAACACAGGAGAGTAGAAGAGTGCTGTTTTCTCAAAAGCAGAGTGTGTTTCTTGCAAGGCGAGCTAGCGTTTGTTTCCCAGTCCTAAACGGAGTTGAATCCCATGCAGTTTCTGGTCCTACGAGCAAGAGTTGTTTTCTGCTAAGAAGAGTCACTATTGCGCTCAATTGCCATACACAGTGCAAATAGCACTCGCGTCTGTTCCCAGCAAGTACAGTGTATTGGACTGAAGAGAAGTTACTGTTCTTGTCAGTTTCCTAAGCAGAGTTGAACTAGATATGCCCCGTGTGTGTAGGAAGCACAGTTCTTTTGTTCTGAGCAAGCTCAATGTTCTGGTCCTATAGGAAACACAGGAGAGTAGAAGAGTGCTGTTTTCTCAAAAGCAGAGTGTGTTTCTTGCAAGGCGAGCTAGCGTTTGTTTCCCAGTCCTAAACGGAGTTGAATCCCATGCAGTTTCTGGTCCTACGAGCAAGAGTTGTTTTCTGCTAAGAAGAGTCACTATTGCGCTCCCATTGCCATACACAGTGCAAATAGCACTCACGTCTGTTCCCAGCAAGTACAGTGTATTGGACTGAAGAGAAGCTACTGTTCTTGTCAGTATCCTAAGCAGAGTTGAACTAGATATGCCCCGTGTGTGTCGGAAGCACAGTTCTTTTGTTCTGAGCAAGCTCACTGTTCTGGCCCTATAGGAAACACAGGAGAGTAGAAGAGTGCTGTTTTCTCAAAAGCAGAGTGTGTTTCTTGCAAGGCGAGCTAGCGTTTGTTTCCCAGTCCTAAACGGAGTTGAATCCCATGCAGTTTCTGGTCCTACGAGCAAGAGTTGTTTTCTGCTAAGAAGAGTCACTATTGCGCTCCCATTGCCATACACAGTGCAAATAGCACTCGCGTCTGTTCCCAGCAAGTACAGTGTATTGGACTGAAGAGAAGCTACTGTTCTTGACAGTTTCCTAAGCAGAGTTGAACTAGATATGCCCCGTGTGTGTAGGAAGCACAGTTCTTTTGTTCTGAGCAAGCTCACTGTTCTGGCCCTATAGGAAACACAGGAGAGTAGAAGAGTGCTGTTTTCTCAAAAGCAGAGTGTGTTTCTTGCAAGGCGAGCTAGCGTTTGTTTCCCAGTCCTAAACGGAGTTGAATCCCATGCAGTTTCTGGTCCTACGAGCAAGAGTTGTTTTCTGCTAAGAAGAGTCACTATTGCGCTCCCATTGCCATACACAGTGCAAATAGCACTCGCATCTGTTCCCAGCAAGTACAGTGTATTGGACTGAAGAGAAGCTACTGTTCTTGTCAGTTTCCTAAGCAGAGTTGAACTAGATATGCCCCGTGTGTGTAGGAAGCACAGTTCTTTTGTTCTGAGCAAGCTCAATGTTCTGGCCCTATAGGAAACACAGGAGAGTAGAAGAGTGCTGTTTTCTCAAAAGCAGAGTGTGTTTCTTCAAGGCGAGCTAGCGTTTGTTTCCCAGTCCTAAACGGAGTTGAATCCCATGCAGTTTCTGGTCCTACGAGCAAGAGTTGTTTTCTGCTAAGAAGAGTCACTATTGCGCTCCCATTGCCATACACAGTGCAAATAGCACTCGCGTCTGTTCCCAGCAAGTACAGTGTATTGGACTGAAGAGAAGCTACTGTTCTTGTCAGTTTCCTAAGCAGAGTTGAACTAGATATGCCCCGTGTGTGTAGGAAGCACAGTTCTTTTGTTCTGAGCAAGCTCACTGTTCTGGCCCTATAGGAAACACAGGAGAGTAGAAGAGTGCTGTTTTCTCAAAAGCAGAGTGTGTTTCTTGCAAGGCGAGCTAGCGTTTGTTTCCCAGTCCTAAACGGAGTTGAATCCCATGCAGTTTCTGGTCCTACGAGCAAGAGTTGTTTTCTGCTAAGAAGAGTCACTATTGCGCTCAATTGCCATACACAGTGCAAATAGCACTCGCGTCTGTTCCCAGCAAGTACAGTGTATTGGACTGAAGAGAAGCTACTGTTCTTGTCAGTTTCCTAAGCAGAGTTGAACTAGATATGCCCCGTGTGTGTAGGAAGCACAGTTCTTTTGTTCTGAGCAAGCTCACTGTTCTGGCCCTATAGGAAACACAGGAGAGTAGAAGAGTGCTGTTTTCTCAAAAGCAGAGTGTGTTTCTTGCAAGGCGAGCTAGCGTTTGTTTCCCAGTCCTAAACGGAGTTGAATCCCATGCAGTTTCTGGTCCTACGAGCAAGAGTTGTTTTCTGCTAAGAAGAGTCACTATTGCGCTCCCATTGCCATACACAGTGCAAATAGCACTCGCGTCTGTTCCCAGCAAGTACAGTGTATTGGACTGAAGAGAAGTTACTGTTCTTGTCAGTTTCCTAAGCAGAGTTGAACTAGATATGCCCCGTGTGTGTAGGAAGCACAGTTCTTTTGTTCTGAGCAAGCTCAATGTTCTGGCCCTATAGGAAACACAGGAGAGTAGAAGAGTGCTGTTTTCTCAAAAGCAGAGTGTGTTTCTTGCAAGGCGAGCTAGCGTTTGTTTCCCAGTCCTAAACGGAGTTGAATCCCATGCAGTTTCTGGTCCTACGAGCAAGAGTTGTTTTCTGCTAAGAAGAGTCACTATTGCGCTCCCATTGCCATACACAGTGCAAATAGCACTCACGTCTGTTCCCAGCAAGTACAGTGTATTGGACTGAAGAGAAGCTACTGTTCTTGTCAGTATCCTAAGCAGAGTTGAACTAGATATGCCCCGTGTGTGTCGGAAGCACAGTTCTTTTGTTCTGAGCAAGCTCACTGTTCTGGCCCTATAGGAAACACAGGAGAGTAGAAGAGTGCTGTTTTCTCAAAAGCAGAGTGTGTTTCTTGCAAGGCAAGCTAGCGTTTGTTTCCCAGTCCTAAACGGAGTTGAATCCCATGCAGTTTCTGGTCCTATGAGCAAGAGTTGTTTTCTGCTAAGAAGAGTCACTATTGCGCTCCCATTGCCATACACAGTGCAAATAGCACTCGCGTCTGTTCCCAGCAAGTACAGTGTATTGGACTGAAGAGAAGCTACTGTTCTTGTCAGTTTCCTAAGCAGAGTTGAACTAGATATGCCCCGTGTGTTTAGGAAGCACAGTTCTTTTGTTCTGAGCAAGCTCACTGTTCTGGCCCTATAGGAAACACAGGAGAGTAGAAGAGTGCTGTTTTCTCAAAAGCAGAGTGTGTTTCTTGCAAGGCGAGCTAGCGTTTGTTTCCCAGTCCTAAACGGAGTTGAATCCCATGCAGTTTCTGGTCCTACGAGTAAGATTTGTTTTCTGCTAAGAAGAGTCACTATTGCGCTCCCATTGCCATACACAGTGCAAATAGCACTCGCGTCTGTTCCCAGCAAGTACAGTGTATTGGACTGAAGAGAAGCTACTGTTCTTGTCAGTTTCCTAAGCAGAGTTGAACTAGATATGCCCCGTGTGTGTAGGAAGCACAGTTCTTTTGTTCTGAGCAAGCTCACTGTTCTGGCCCTATAGGAAACACAGGAGAGTAGAAGAGTGCTGTTTTCTCAAAAGCAGAGTGTGTTTCTTGCAAGGCGAGCTAGCGTTTGTTTCCCAGTCCTAAACGGAGTTGAATCCCATGCAGTTTCTGGTCCTACGAGCAAGAGTTGTTTTCTGCTAAGAAGAGTCACTATTGCGCTCCCATTGCCATACACAGTGCAAATAGCACTCGCGTCTGTTCCCAGCAAGTACAGTGTATTGGACTGAAGAGAAGCTACTGTTCTTGTCAGTTTCCTAAGCAGAGTTGAACTAGATATGCCCCGTGTGTGTAGGAAGCACAGTTCTTTTGTTCTGAGCAAGCTCAATGTTCTGGACCTATAGGAAACACAGGAGAGTAGAAGAGTGCTGTTTTCTCAAAAGCAGAGTGTGTTTCTTGCAAGGCGAGCTAGCGTTTGTTTCCCAGTCCTAAACGGAGTTGAATCCCATGCAGTTTCTGGTCCTACGAGCAAGAGTTGTTTTCTGCTAAGAAGAGTCACTATTGCGCTCCCATTGCCATACACAGTGCAAATAGCACTCGCGTCTGTTCCCAGCAAGTACAGTGTATTGGACTGAAGAGAAGCTACTGTTCTTGTCAGTTTCCTAAGCAGAGTTGAACTAGATATGCCCCGTGTGTGTAGGAAGCACAGTTCTTTTGTTCTGAGCAAGCTCAATGTTCTGGTCCTATAGGAAACTCAGGACAGTAGAAGAGTGCTGTTTTCTCAAAAGCAGAGTGTGTTTCTTGCAAGGCGAGCTAGCGTTTGTTTCCCAGTCCTAAACGGAGTTGAATCCCATGCAGTTTCTGGTCCTACGAGCAAGAGTTGTTTTCTGCTAAGAAGAGTCACTATTGCTCTCCCATTGCCATACACAGTGCAAATAGCACTCACGTCTGTTCCCAGCAAGTACAGTGTATTGGACTGAAGAGAAGCTACTGTTCTTGTCAGTTTCCTAAGCAGAGTTGAACTAGATATGCCCCGTGTGTGTAGGAAGCACAGTTCTTTTGTTCTGAGCAAGCTCACTGTTCTGGCCCTATAGGAAACACAGGAGAGTAGAAGAGTGCTGTTTTCTCAAAAGCAGAGTGTGTTTCTTGCAAGGCGAGCTAGCGTTTGTTTCCCAGTCCTAAACGGAGTTGAATCCCATGCAGTTTCTGGTCCTACGAGCAAGAGTTGTTTTCTGCTAAGAAGAGTCACTATTGCGCTCCCATTGCCATACACAGTGCAAATAGCACTCGCGTCTGTTCCCAGCAAGTACAGTGTATTGGACTGAAGAGAAGCTACTGTTCTTGTCAGTTTCCTAAGCAGAGTTGAACTAGATATGCCCCGTGTGTGTAGGAAGCACAGTTCTTTTGTTCTGAGCAAGCTCACTGTTCTGGCCCTGTAGGAAACACAGGAGAGTAGAAGAGTGCTGTTTTCTCAAAAGCAGAGTGTGTTTCTTGCAAGGCGAGCTAGCGTTTGTTTCCCATTCCTAAACGGAGTTGAATCCCATGCAGTTTCTGGTCCTACGAGCAAGAGTTGTTTTCTGCTAAGAAGAGTCACTATTGCGCTCCCATTGCCATACACAGTGCAAATAGCACTCGCGTCTGTTCCCAGCAAGTACAGTGTATTGGACTGAAGAGAAGCTACTGTTCTTGTCAGTTTCCTAAGCAGAGTTGAACTAGATATGCCCCGTGTGTGTAGGAAGCACAGTTCTTTTGTTCTGAGCAAGCTCAATGTTCTGGCCCTATAGGAAACACAGGAGAGTAGAAGAGTGCTGTTTTCTCAAAAGCAGAGTGTGTTTCTTGCAAGGCGAGCTAGCGTTTGTTTCCCAGTCCTAAACGGAGTTGAATCCCATGCAGTTTCTGGTCCTACGAGCAAGAGTTGTTTTCTGCTAAGAAGAGTCACTATTGCGCTCCCATTGCCATACACAGTGCAAATAGCACTCACGTCTGTTCCCAGCAAGTACAGTGTATTGGACTGAAGAGAAGCTACTGTTCTTGTCAGTTTCCTAAGCAGAGTTGAACTAGATATGCCCCGTGTGTGTAGGAAGCACAGTTCTTTTGTTCTGAGCAAGCTCAATGTTCTGGCCCTATAGGAAACACAGGAGAGTAGAAGAGTGCTGTTTTCTCAAAAGCAGAGTGTGTTTCTTGCAAGGCGAGCTAGCGTTTGTTTCCCAGTCCTAAACGGAGTTGAATCCCATGCAGTTTCTGGTCCTACGAGCAAGAGTTGTTTTCTGCTAAGAAGAGTCACTATTGCGCTCCCATTGCCATACACAGTGCAAATAGCACTCGCGTCTGTTCCCAGCAATTACAGTGTATTGGACTGAAGAGAAGCTACTGTTCTTGTCAGTTTCCTAAGCAGAGTTGAACTAGATATGCCCGGTGTGTGTAGGAAGCACAGTTCTTTTGTTCTGAGCAAGCTCAATGTTCTGGCCCTATAGGAAACACAGGAGAGTAGAAGAGTGCTGTTTTCTCAAAAGCAGAGTGTGTTTCTTGCAAGGCGAGCTAGCGTTTGTTTCCCAGTCCTAAACGGAGTTGAATCCCATGCAGTTTCTGGTCCTACGAGCAAGAGTTGTTTTCTGCTAAGAAGAGTCACTATTGCGCTCCCATTGCCATACACAGTGCAAATAGCACTCGCGTCTGTTCCCAGCAAGTACAGTGTATTGGACTGAAGAGAAGCTACTGTTCTTGTCAGTTTCCTAAGCAGAGTTGAACTAGATATGCCCCGTGTGTGTAGGAAGCACAGTTCTTTTGTTCTGAGCAAGCTCACTGTTCTGGCCCTATAGGAAACACAGGAGAGTAGAAGAGTGCTGTTTTCTCAAAAGCAGAGTGTGTTTCTTGCAAGGCGAGCTAGCGTTTGTTTCCCAGTCCTAAACGGAGTTGAATCCCATGCAGTTTCTGGTCCTACGAGCAAGAGTTGTTTTCTGCTAAGAAGAGTCACTATTGCGCTCCCATTGCCATACACAGTGCAAATAGCACTCGCGTCTGTTCCCAGCAAGTACAGTGTATTGGACTGAAGAGAAGCTACTGTTCTTGTCAGTTTCCTAAGCAGAGTTGAACTAGATATGCCCCGTGTGTGTAGGAAGCACAGTTCTTTTGTTCTGAGCAAGCTCACTGTTCTGGACCTATAGGAAACACAGGAGAGTAGAAGAGTGCTGTTTTCTCAAAAGCAGAGTGTGTTTCTTGCAAGGCGAGCTAGCGTTTGTTTCCCAGTCCTAAACGGAGTTGAATCCCATGCAGTTTCTGGTCCTACGAGCAAGAGTTGTTTTCTGCTAAGAAGAGTCACTATTGCGCTCCCATTGCCATACACAGTGCAAATAGCACTCGCGTCTGTTCCCAGCAAGTACAGTGTATTGGACTGAAGAGAAGTTACTGTTCTTGTCAGTTTCCTAAGCAGAGTTGAACTAGATATGCCCCGTGTGTGTAGGAAGCACAGTTCTTTTGTTCTGAGCAAGCTCAATGTTCTGGCCCTATAGGAAACACAGGAGAGTAGAAGAGTGCTGTTTTCTCAAAAGCAGAGTGTGTTTCTTGCAAGGCGAGCTAGCGTTTGTTTCCCAGTCCTAAACGGAGTTGAATCCCATGCAGTTTCTGGTCCTACGAGCAAGAGTTGTTTTCTGCTAAGAAGAGTCACTATTGCGCTCCCATTGCCATACACAGTGCAAATAGCACTCACGTCTGTTCCCAGCAAGTACAGTGTATTGGACTGAAGAGAAGCTACTGTTCTTGTCAGTATCCTAAGCAGAGTTGAACTAGATATGCCCCGTGTGTGTCGGAAGCACAGTTCTTTTGTTCTGAGCAAGCTCACTGTTCTGGCCCTATAGGAAACACAGGAGAGTAGAAGAGTGCTGTTTTCTCAAAAGCAGAGTGTGTTTCTTGCAAGGCGAGCTAGCGTTTGTTTCCCAGTCCTAAACGGAGTTGAATCCCATGCAGTTTCTGGTCCTACGAGCAAGAGTTGTTTTCTGCTAAGAAGAGTCACTATTGCGCTCCCATTGCCATACACAGTGCAAATAGCACTCGCGTCTGTTCCCAGCAAGTACAGTGTATTGGACTGAAGAGAAGCTACTGTTCTTGTCAGTTTCCTAAGCAGAGTTGAACTAGATATGCCCCGTGTGTTTAGGAAGCACAGTTCTTTTGTTCTGAGCAAGCTCACTGTTCTGGCCCTATAGGAAACACAGGAGAGTAGAAGAGTGCTGTTTTCTCAAAAGCAGAGTGTGTTTCTTGCAAGGCGAGCTAGCGTTTGTTTCCCAGTCCTAAACGGAGTTGAATCCCATGCAGTTTCTGGTCCTACGAGTAAGATTTGTTTTCTGCTAAGAAGAGTCACTATTGCGCTCCCATTGCCATACACAGTGCAAATAGCACTCGCGTCTGTTCCCAGCAAGTACAGTGTATTGGACTGAAGAGAAGCTACTGTTCTTGTCAGTTTCCTAAGCAGAGTTGAACTAGATATGCCCCGTGTGTGTAGGAAGCACAGTTCTTTTGTTCTGAGCAAGCTCACTGTTCTGGCCCTATAGGAAACACAGGAGAGTAGAAGAGTGCTGTTTTCTCAAAAGCAGAGTGTGTTTCTTGCAAGGCGAGCTAGCGTTTGTTTCCCAGTCCTAAACGGAGTTGAATCCCATGCAGTTTCTGGTCCTACGAGCAAGAGTTGTTTTCTGCTAAGAAGAGTCACTATTGCGCTCCCATTGCCATACACAGTGCAAATAGCACTCACGTCTGTTCCCAGCAAGTACAGTGTATTGGACTGAAGAGAAGCTACTGTTCTTGTCAGTTTCCTAAGCAGAGTTGAACTAGATATGCCCCGTGTGTGTAGGAAGCACAGTTCTTTTGTTCTGAGCAAGCTCAATGTTCTGGACCTATAGGAAACACAGGAGAGTAGAAGAGTGCTGTTTTCTCAAAAGCAGAGTGTGTTTCTTGCAAGGCGAGCTAGCGTTTGTTTCCCAGTCCTAAACGGAGTTGAATCCCATGCAGTTTCTGGTCCTACGAGCAAGAGTTGTTTTCTGCTAAGAAGAGTCACTATTGCGCTCCCATTGCCATACACAGTGCAAATAGCACTCGCGTCTGTTCCCAGCAAGTACAGTGTATTGGACTGAAGAGAAGCTACTGTTCTTGTCAGTTTCCTAAGCAGAGTTGAACTAGATATGCCCCGTGTGTGTAGGAAGCACAGTTCTTTTGTTCTGAGCAAGCTCAATGTTCTGGTCCTATAGGAAACACAGGAGAGTAGAAGAGTGCTGTTTTCTCAAAAGCAGAGTGTGTTTCTTGCAAGGCGAGCTAGCGTTTGTTTCCCAGTCCTAAACGGAGTTGAATCCCATGCAGTTTCTGGTCCTACGAGCAAGAGTTGTTTTCTGCTAAGAAGAGTCACTATTGCTCTCCCATTGCCATACACAGTGCAAATAGCACTCACGTCTGTTCCCAGCAAGTACAGTGTATTGGACTGAAGAGAAGCTACTGTTCTTGTCAGTTTCCTAAGCAGAGTTGAACTAGATATGCCCCGTGTGTGTAGGAAGCACAGTTCTTTTGTTCTGAGCAAGCTCACTGTTCTGGCCCTATAGGAAACACAGGAGAGTAGAAGAGTGCTGTTTTCTCAAAAGCAGAGTGTGTTTCTTGCTAGGCGAGCTAGCGTTTGTTTCCCAGTCCTAAACGGAGTTGAATCCCATGCAGTTTCTGGTCCTACGAGCAAGAGTTGTTTTCTGCTAAGAAGAGTCACTATTGCGCTCCCATTGCCATACACAGTGCAAATAGCACTCGCGTCTGTTCCCAGCAAGTACAGTGTATTGGACTGAAGAGAAGCTACTGTTCTTGTCAGTTTCCTAAGCAGAGTTGAACTAGATATGCCCCGTGTGTGTAGGAAGCACAGTTCTTTTGTTCTGAGCAAGCTCACTGTTCTGGCCCTGTAGGAAACACAGGAGAGTAGAAGAGTGCTGTTTTCTCAAAAGCAGAGTGTGTTTCTTGCAAGGCGAGCTAGCGTTTGTTTCCCATTCCTAAACGGAGTTGAATCCCATGCAGTTTCTGGTCCTACGAGCAAGAGTTGTTTTCTGCTAAGAAGAGTCACTATTGCGCTCCCATTGCCATACACAGTGCAAATAGCACTCGCGTCTGTTCCCAGCAAGTACAGTGTATTGGACTGAAGAGAAGCTACTGTTCTTGTCAGTTTCCTAAGCAGAGTTGAACTAGATATGCCCCGTGTGTGTAGGAAGCACAGTTCTTTTGTTCTGAGCAAGCTCAATGTTCTGGCCCTATAGGAAACACAGGAGAGTAGAAGAGTGCTGTTTTCTCAAAAGCAGAGTGTGTTTCTTGCAAGGCGAGCTAGCGTTTGTTTCCCAGTCCTAAACGGAGTTGAATCCCATGCAGTTTCTGGTCCTACGAGCAAGAGTTGTTTTCTGCTAAGAAGAGTCACTATTGCGCTCCCATTGCCATACACAGTGCAAATAGCACTCACGTCTGTTCCCAGCAAGTACAGTGTATTGGACTGAAGAGAAGCTACTGTTCTTGTCAGTTTCCTAAGCAGAGTTGAACTAGATATGCCCCGTGTGTGTAGGAAGCACAGTTCTTTTGTTCTGAGCAAGCTCAATGTTCTGGCCCTATAGGAAACACAGGAGAGTAGAAGAGTGCTGTTTTCTCAAAAGCAGAGTGTGTTTCTTGCAAGGCGAGCTAGCGTTTGTTTCCCAGTCCTAAACGGAGTTGAATCCCATGCAGTTTCTGGTCCTACGAGCAAGAGTTGTTTTCTGCTAAGAAGAGTCACTATTGCGCTCCCATTGCCATACACAGTGCAAATAGCACTCGCGTCTGTTCCCAGCAATTACAGTGTATTGGACTGAAGAGAAGCTACTGTTCTTGTCAGTTTCCTAAGCAGAGTTGAACTAGATATGCCCGGTGTGTGTAGGAAGCACAGTTCTTTTGTTCTGAGCAAGCTCAATGTTCTGGCCCTATAGGAAACACAGGAGAGTAGAAGAGTGCTGTTTTCTCAAAAGCAGAGTGTGTTTCTTGCAAGGTGAGCTAGCGTTTGTTTCCCAGTCCTAAACGGAGTTGAATCCCATGCAGTTTCTGGTCCTACGAGCAAGAGTTGTTTTCTGCTAAGAAGAGTCACTATTGCGCTCCCATTGCCATACACAGTGCAAATAGCACTCGCGTCTGTTCCCAGCAAGTACAGTGTATTGGACTGAAGAGAAGCTACTGTTCTTGTCAGTTTCCTAAGCAGAGTTGAACTAGATATGCCCCGTGTGTGTAGGAAGCACAGTTCTTTTGTTCTGAGCAAGCTCACTGTTCTGGCCCTATAGGAAACACAGGAGAGTAGAAGAGTGCTGTTTTCTCAAAAGCAGAGTGTGTTTCTTGCAAGGCGAGCTAGCGTTTGTTTCCCAGTCCTAAACGGAGTTGAATCCCATGCAGTTTCTGGTCCTACGAGCAAGAGTTGTTTTCTGCTAAGAAGAGTCACTATTGCGCTCCCATTGCCATACACAGTGCAAATAGCACTCGCGTCTGTTCCCAGCAAGTACAGTGTATTGGACTGAAGAGAAGCTACTGTTCTTGTCAGTTTCCTAAGCAGAGTTGAACTAGATATGCCCCGTGTGTGTAGGAAGCACAGTTCTTTTGTTCTGAGCAAGCTCAATGTTCTGGACCTATAGGAAACACAGGAGAGTAGAAGAGTGCTGTTTTCTCAAAAGCAGAGTGTGTTTCTTGCAAGGCGAGCTAGCGTTTGTTTCCCAGTCCTAAACGGAGTTGAATCCCATGCAGTTTCTGGTCCTACGAGCAAGAGTTGTTTTCTGCTAAGAAGAGTCACTATTGCGCTCCCATTGCCATACACAGTGCAAATAGCACTCGCGTCTGTTCCCAGCAAGTACAGTGTATTGGACTGAAGAGAAGCTACTGTTCTTGTCAGTTTCCTAAGCAGAGTTGAACTAGATATGCCCCGTGTGTGTAGGAAGCACAGTTCTTTTGTTCTGAGCAAGCTCAATGTTCTGGTCCTATAGGAAACACAGGAGAGTAGAAGAGTGCTGTTTTCTCAAAAGCAGAGTGTGTTTCTTGCAAGGCGAGCTAGCGTTTGTTTCCCAGTCCTAAACGGAGTTGAATCCCATGCAGTTTCTGGTCCTACGAGCAAGAGTTGTTTTCTGCTAAGAAGAGTCACTATTGCTCTCCCATTGCCATACACAGTGCAAATAGCACTCACGTCTGTTCCCAGCAAGTACAGTGTATTGGACTGAAGAGAAGCTACTGTTCTTGTCAGTTTCCTAAGCAGAGTTGAACTAGATATGCCCCGTGTGTGTAGGAAGCACAGTTCTTTTGTTCTGAGCAAGCTCAATGTTCTGGCCCTATAGGAAACACAGGAGAGTAGAAGAGTGCTGTTTTCTCAAAAGCAGAGTGTGTTTCTTGCAAGGCGAGCTAGCGTTTGTTTCCCAGTCCTAAACGGAGTTGAATCCCATGCAGTTTCTGGTCCTACGAGCAAGAGTTGTTTTCTGCTAAGAAGAGTCACTATTGCGCTCCCATTGCCATACACAGTGCAAATAGCACTCGCGTCTGTTCCCAGCAAGTACAGTGTATTGGACTGAAGAGAAGCTACTGTTCTTGTCAGTTTCCTAAGCAGAGTTGAACTAGATATGCCCCGTGTGTGTAGGAAGCACAGTTCTTTTGTTCTGAGCAAGCTCACTGTTCTGGCCCTGTAGGAAACACAGGAGAGTAGAAGAGTGCTGTTTTCTCAAAAGCAGAGTGTGTTTCTTGCAAGGCGAGCTAGCGTTTGTTTCCCATTCCTAAACGGAGTTGAATCCCATGCAGTTTCTGGTCCTACGAGCAAGAGTTGTTTTCTGCTAAGAAGAGTCACTATTGCGCTCCCATTGCCATACACAGTGCAAATAGCACTCGCGTCTGTTCCCAGCAAGTACAGTGTATTGGACTGAAGAGAAGCTACTGTTCTTGTCAGTTTCCTAAGCAGAGTTGAACTAGATATGCCCCGTGTGTGTAGGAAGCACAGTTCTTTTGTTCTGAGCAAGCTCAATGTTCTGGTCCTATAGGAAACACAGGAGAGTAGAAGAGTGCTGTTTTCTCAAAAGCAGAGTGTGTTTCTTGCAAGGCGAGCTAGCGTTTGTTTCCCAGTCCTAAACGGAGTTGAATCCCATGCAGTTTCTGGTCCTACGAGCAAGAGTTGTTTTCTGCTAAGAAGAGTCACTATTGCGCTCCCATTGCCATACACAGTGCAAATAGCACTCACGTCTGTTCCCAGCAAGTACAGTGTATTGGACTGAAGAGAAGCTACTGTTCTTGTCAGTTTCCTAAGCAGAGTTGAACTAGATATGCCCCGTGTGTGTAGGAAGCACAGTTCTTTTGTTCTGAGCAAGCTCAATGTTCTGGCCCTATAGGAAACACAGGAGAGTAGAAGAGTGCTGTTTTCTCAAAAGCAGAGTGTGTTTCTTGCAAGGCGAGCTAGCGTTTGTTTCCCAGTCCTAAACGGAGTTGAATCCCATGCAGTTTCTGGTCCTACGAGCAAGAGTTGTTTTCTGCTAAGAAGAGTCACTATTGCGCTCCCATTGCCATACACAGTGCAAATAGCACTCGCGTCTGTTCCCAGCAATTACAGTGTATTGGACTGAAGAGAAGCTACTGTTCTTGTCAGTTTCCTAAGCAGAGTTGAACTAGATATGCCCGGTGTGTGTAGGAAGCACAGTTCTTTTGTTCTGAGCAAGCTCAATGTTCTGGCCCTATAGGAAACACAGGAGAGTAGAAGAGTGCTGTTTTCTCAAAAGCAGAGTGTGTTTCTTGCAAGGCGAGCTAGCGTTTGTTTCCCAGTCCTAAACGGAGTTGAATCCCATGCAGTTTCTGGTCCTACGAGCAAGAGTTGTTTTCTGCTAAGAAGAGTCACTATTGCGCTCCCATTGCCATACACAGTGCAAATAGCACTCGCGTCTGTTCCCAGCAAGTACAGTGTATTGGACTGAAGAGAAGCTACTGTTCTTGTCAGTTTCCTAAGCAGAGTTGAACTAGATATGCCCCGTGTGTGTAGGAAGCACAGTTCTTTTGTTCTGAGCAAGCTCACTGTTCTGGCCCTATAGGAAACACAGGAGAGTAGAAGAGTGCTGTTTTCTCAAAAGCAGAGTGTGTTTCTTGCAAGGCGAGCTAGCGTTTGTTTCCCAGTCCTAAACGGAGTTGAATCCCATGCAGTTTCTGGTCCTACGAGCAAGAGTTGTTTTCTGCTAAGAAGAGTCACTATTGCGCTGCCATTGCCATACACAGTGCAAATAGCACTCGCGTCTGTTCCCAGCAATTACAGTGTATTGGACTGAAGAGAAGCTACTGTTCTTGTCAGTTTCCTAAGCAGAGTTGAACTAGATATGCCCCGTGTGTGTAGGAAGCACAGTTCTTTTGTTCTGAGCAAGCTCAATGTTCTGGCCCTATAGGAAACAAAGGAGAGTAGAAGAGTGCTGTTTTCTCAAAAGCAGACTGTGTTTCTTGCAAGGCGAGCTAGCGTTTGTTTCCCAGTCCTAAACGGAGTTGAATCCCATGCAGTTTCTGGTCCTACGAGCAAGAGTTGTTTTCTGCTAAGAAGAGTCACTATTGCGCTCCCATTGCCATACACAGTGCAAATAGCACTCGCGTCTGTTCCCAGCAAGTACAGTGTATTGGACTGAAGAGAAGCTACTGTTCTTGTCAGTTTCCTAAGCAGAGTTGAACTAGATATGCCCCGTGTGTGTAGGAAGCACAGTTCTTTTGTTCTGAGCAAGCTCACTGTTCTGGCCCTATAGGAAACACAGGAGAGTAGAAGAGTGCTGTTTTCTCAAAAGCAGAGTGTGTTTCTTGCAAGGCGAGCTAGCGTTTGTTTCCCAGTCCTAAACGGAGTTGAATCCCATGCAGTTTCTGGTCCTACGAGCAAGAGTTGTTTTCTGCTAAGAAGAGTCACTATTGCGCTCCCATTGCCATACACAGTGCAAATAGCACTCGCGTCTGTTCCCAGCAAGTACAGTGTATTGGACTGAAGAGAAGCTACTGTTCTTGTCAGTTTCCTAAGCAGAGTTGAACTAGATATGCCCCGTGTGTGTAGGAAGCACAGTTCTTTTGTTCTGAGCAAGCTCAATGTTCTGGCCCTATAGGAAACACAGGAGAGTAGAAGAGTGCTGTTTTCTCAAAAGCAGAGTGTGTTTCTTGCAAGGCGAGCTAGCGTTTGTTTCCCAGTCCTAAACGGAGTTGAATCCCATGCAGTTTCTGGTCCTACGAGCAAGAGTTGTTTTCTGCTAAGAAGAGTCACTATTGCGCTCCCATTGCCATACACAGTGCAAATAGCACTCGCGTCTGTTCCCAGCAAGTACAGTGTATTGGACTGAAGAGAAGCTACTGTTCTTGTCAGTTTCCTAAGCAGAGTTGAACTAGATATGCCCCGTGTGTGTAGGAAGCACAGTTCTTTTGTTCTGAGCAAGCTCAATGTTCTGGCCCTGTAGGAAACACAGGAGAGTAGAAGAGTGCTGTTTTCTCAAAAGCAGAGTGTGTTTCTTGCAAGGCGAGCTAGCGTTTGTTTCCCAGTCCTAAACGGAGTTGAATCCCATGCAGTTTCTGGTCCTACGAGCAAGAGTTGTTTTCTGCTAAGAAGAGTCACTATTGCTCTCCCATTGCCATACACAGTGCAAATAGCACTCGCGTCTGTTCCCAGCAAGTACAGTGTATTGGACTGAAGAGAAGCTACTGTTCTTGTCAGTTTCCTAAGCAGAGTTGAACTAGATATGCCCCGTGTGTGTAGGAAGCACAGTTCTTTTGTTCTGAGCAAGCTCAATGTTCTGGCCCTATAGGAAACACAGGAGAGTAGAAGAGTGCTGTTTTCTCAAAAGCAGAGTGTGTTTCTTGCAAGGCGAGCTAGCGTTTGTTTCCCAGTCCTAAACGGAGTTGAATCCCATGCAGTTTCTGGTCCTACGAGCAAGAGTTGTTTTCTGCTAAGAAGAGTCACTATTGCGCTCCCATTGCCATACACAGTGCAAATAGCACTCGCGTCTGTTCCCAGCAAGTACAGTGTATTGGACTGAAGAGAAGCTACTGTTCTTGTCAGTTTCCTAAGCAGAGTTGAACTAGATATGCCCCGTGTGTGTAGGAAGCACAGTTCTTTTGTTCTGAGCAAGCTCAATGTTCTGGCCCTATAGGAAACACAGGAGAGTAGAAGAGTGCTGTTTTCTCAAAAGCAGAGTGTGTTTCTTGCAAGGCGAGCTAGCGTTTGTTTCCCAGTCCTAAACGGAGTTGAATCCCATGCAGTTTCTGGTCCTACGAGCAAGAGTTGTTTTCTGCTAAGAAGAGTCACTATTGCGCTCCCATTGCCATACACAGTGCAAATAGCACTCGCGTCTGTTCCCAGCAAGTACAGTGTATTGGACTGAAGAGAAGCTACTGTTCTTGTCAGTTTCCTAAGCAGAGTTGAACTAGATATGCCCCGTGTGTGTAGGAAGCACAGTTCTTTTGTTCTGAGCAAGCTCACTGTTCTGGCCCTATAGGAAACACAGGAGAGTAGAAGAGTGCTGTTTTCTCAAAAGCAGAGTGTGTTTCTTGCAAGGCGAGCTAGCGTTTGTTTCCCAGTCCTAAACGGAGTTGAATCCCATGCAGTTTCTGGTCCTACGAGCAAGAGTTGTTTTCTGCTAAGAAGAGTCACTATTGCGCTCCCATTGCCATACACAGTGCAAATAGCACTCGCGTCTGTTCCCAGCAAGTACAGTGTATTGGACTGAAGAGAAGCTACTGTTCTTGTCAGTTTCCTAAGCAGAGTTGAACTAGATATGCCCCGTGTGTGTAGGAAGCACAGTTCTTTTGTTCTGAGCAAGCTCAATGTTCTGGCCCTATAGGAAACACAGGAGAGTAGAAGAGTGCTGTTTTCTCAAAAGCAGAGTGTGTTTCTTGCAAGGCGAGCTAGCGTTTGTTTCCCAGTCCTAAACGGAGTTGAATCCCATGCAGTTTCTGGTCCTACGAGCAAGAGTTGTTTTCTGCTAAGAAGAGTCACTATTGCGCTCCCATTGCCATACACAGTGCAAATAGCACTCGCGTCTGTTCCCAGCAAGTACAGTGTATTGGACTGAAGAGAAGCTACTGTTCTTGTCAGTTTCCTAAGCAGAGTTGAACTAGATATGCCCCGTGTGTGTAGGAAGCACAGTTCTTTTGTTCTGAGCAAGCTCAATGTTCTGGCCCTATAGGAAACACAGGAGAGTAGAAGAGTGCTGTTTTCTCAAAAGCAGAGTGTGTTTCTTGCAAGGCGAGCTAGCGTTTGTTTCCCAGTCCTAAACGGAGTTGAATCCCATGCAGTTTCTGGTCCTACGAGCAAGAGTTGTTTTCTGCTAAGAAGAGTCACTATTGCGCTCCCATTGCCATACACAGTGCAAATAGCACTCGCGTCTGTTCCCAGCAAGTACAGTGTATTGGACTGAAGAGAAGCTACTGTTCTTGTCAGTTTCCTAAGCAGAGTTGAACTAGATATGCCCCGTGTGTGTAGGAAGCACAGTTCTTTTGTTCTGAGCAAGCTCACTGTTCTGGCCCTATAGGAAACACAGGAGAGTAGAAGAGTGCTGTTTTCTCAAAAGCAGAGTGTGTTTCTTGCAAGGCGAGCTAGCGTTTGTTTCCCAGTCCTAAACGGAGTTGAATCCCTGCAGTTTCTGGTCCTACGAGCAAGAGTTGTTTTCTGCTAAGAAGAGTCACTATTGCGCTCCCATTGCCATACACAGTGCAAATAGCACTCGCGTCTGTTCCCAGCAAGTACAGTGTATTGGACTGAAGAGAAGCTACTGTTCTTGTCAGTTTCCTAAGCAGAGTTGAACTAGATATGCCCCGTGGTGTGTAGGAAGCACAGTTCTTTTGTTCTGAGCAAGCTCAATGTTCTGGCCCTATAGGAAACACAGGAGAGTAGAAGAGTGCTGTTTTCTCAAAAGCAGAGTGTGTTTCTTGCAAGGCGAGCTAGCGTTTGTTTCCCAGTCCTAAACGGAGTTGAATCCCATGCAGTTTCTGGTCCTACGAGCAAGAGTTGTTTTCTGCTAAGAAGAGTCACTATTGCGCTCCCATTGCCATACACAGTGCAAATAGCACTCGCGTCTGTTCCCAGCAAGTACAGTGTATTGGACTGAAGAGAAGCTACTGTTCTTGTCAGTTTCCTAAGCAGAGTTGAACTAGATATGCCCCGTGTGTGTAGGAAGCACAGTTCTTTTGTTCTGAGCAAGCTCACTGTTCTGCCCTATAGGAAACACAGGAGAGTAGAAGAGTGCTGTTTTCTCAAAAGCAGACGTGTGTTTCTTGCAAGGCGAGCTAGCGTTTGTTTCCCAGTCCTAAACGGAGTTGAATCCCATGCAGTTTCTGGTCCTACGAGCAAGAGTTGTTTTCTGCTAAGAAGAGTCACTATTGCGCTCCCATTGCCATACACAGTGCAAATAGCACTCGCGTCTGTTCCCAGCAAGTACAGTGTATTGACTGAAGAGAAGCTACTGTTCTTGTCAGTTTCCTAAGCAGAGTTGAACTAGATATGCCCGTGTGTGTAGGAAGCACAGTTCTTTTGTTCTGAGCAAGCTCAATGTTCTGGCCCTATAGGAAACACAGGAGAGTAGAAGAGTGCTGTTTTCTCAAAAGCAGAGTGTGTTTCTTGCAAGGCGAGCTAGCGTTTGTTTCCCAGTCCTAAACGGAGTTGAATCCCATGCAGTTTCTGGTCCTACGAGCAAGAGTTGTTTTCTGCTAAGAAGAGTCACTATTGCGCTCCCATTGCCATACACAGTGCAAATAGCACTCGCGTCTGTTCCAGCAAGTACAGTGTATTGGACTGAAGAGAAGCTACTGTTCTTGTCAGTTTCCTAAGCAGAGTTGAACTAGATATGCCCCGTGTGTGTAGGAAGCACAGTTCTTTTGTTCTGAGCAAGCTCAATGTTCTGGCCCTATAGGAAACACAGGAGAGTAGAAGAGTGCTGTTTTCTCAAAAGCAGAGTGTGTTTCTTGCAAGGCGAGCTAGCGTTTGTTTCCCAGTCCTAAACGGAGTTGAATCCCATGCAGTTTCTGGTCCTACGAGCAAGAGTTGTTTTCTGCTAAGAAGAGTCACTATTGCGCTCCCATTGCCATACACAGTGCAAATAGCACTCGCGTCTGTTCCAGCAAGTACAGTGTATTGGACTGAAGAGAAGCTACTGTTCTTGTCAGTTTCCTAAGCAGAGTTGAACTAGATATGCCCCGTGTGTGTAGGAAGCACAGTTCTTTTGTTCTGAGCAAGCTCACTGTTCTGGCCCTATAGGAAACACAGGAGAGTAGAAGAGTGCTGTTTTCTCAAAAGCAGAGTGTGTTTCTTGCAAGGCGAGCTAGCGTTTGTTTCCCAGTCCTAAACGGAGTTGAATCCCATGCAGTTTCTGGTCCTACGAGCAAGAGTTGTTTTCTGCTAAGAAGAGTCACTATTGCGCTCCCATTGCCATACACAGTGCAAATAGCACTCGCGTCTGTTCCCAGCAAGTACAGTGTATTGGACTGAAGAGAAGCTACTGTTCTTGTCAGTTTCCTAAGCAGAGTTGAACTAGATATGCCCCGTGTGTGTAGGAAGCACAGTTCTTTTGTTCTGAGCAAGCTCACTGTTCTGGCCCTATAGGAAACACAGGAGAGTAGAAGAGTGCTGTTTTCTCAAAAGCAGAGTGTGTTTCTTGCAAGGCGAGCTAGCGTTTGTTTCCCAGTCCTAAACGGAGTTGAATCTCATGCAGTTTCTGGTCCTACGAGCAAGAGTTGTTTTCTGCTAAGAAGAGTCACTATTGCGCTCCCATTGCCATACACAGTGCAAATAGCACTCGCGTCTGTTCCCAGCAAGTACAGTGTATTGGACTGAAGAGAAGCTACTGTTCTTGTCAGTTTCCTAAGCAGAGTTGAACTAGATATGCCCCGTGTGTGTAGGAAGCACAGTTCTTTTGTTCTGAGCAAGCTCAATGTTCTGGCCCTATAGGAAACACAGGAGAGTAGAAGAGTGCTGTTTTCTCAAAAGCAGAGTGTGTTTCTTGCAAGGCGAGCTAGCGTTTGTTTCCCAGTCCTAAACGGAGTTGAATCCCATGCAGTTTCTGGTCCTACGAGCAAGAGTTGTTTTCTGCTAAGAAGAGTCACTATTGCGCTCCCCATTGCCATACACAGTGCAAATAGCACTCGCGTCTGTTCCCAGCAATTACAGTGTATTGGACTGAAGAGAAGCTACTGTTCTTGTCAGTTTCCTAAGCAGAGTTGAACTAGATATGCCCGGTGTGTGTAGGAAGCACAGTTCTTTTGTTCTGAGCAAGCTCAATGTTCTGGCCCTATAGGAAACACAGGAGAGTAGAAGAGTGCTGTTTTCTCAAAAGCAGAGTGTGTTTCTTGCAAGGCGAGCTAGCGTTTGTTTCCCAGTCCTAAACGGAGTTGAATCCCATGCAGTTTCTGGTCCTACGAGCAAGAGTTGTTTTCTGCTAAGAAGAGTCACTATTGCGCTCCCATTGCCATACACAGTGCAAATAGCACTCGCGTCTGTTCCAGCAAGTACAGTGTATTGGACTGAAGAGAAGCTACTGTTCTTGTCAGTTTCCTAAGCAGAGTTGAACTAGATATGCCCCGTGTGTGTAGGAAGCACAGTTCTTTTGTTCTGAGCAAGCTCACTGTTCTGGCCCTATAGGAAACACAGGAGAGTAGAAGAGTGCTGTTTTCTCAAAAGCAGAGTGTGTTTCTTGCAAGGCGAGCTAGCGTTTGTTTCCCAGTCCTAAACGGAGTTGAATCCCATGCAGTTTCTGGTCCTACGAGCAAGAGTTGTTTTCTGCCTAAGAAGAGTCACTATTGCGCTGCCATTGCCATACACAGTGCAAATAGCACTCGCGTCTGTTCCCAGCAATTACAGTGTATTGGACTGAAGAGAAGCTACTGTTCTTGTCAGTTTCCTAAGCAGAGTTGAACTAGATATGCCCCGTGTGTGTAGGAAGCACAGTTCTTTTGTTCTGAGCAAGCTCAATGTTCTGGCCCTATAGGAAACACAGGAGAGTAGAAGAGTGCTGTTTTCTCAAAAGCAGAGTGTGTTTCTTGCAAGGCGAGCTAGCGTTTGGTTTCCCAGTCCTAAACGGAGTTGAATCCCATGCAGTTTCTGGTCCTACGAGCAAGAGTTGTTTTCTGCTAAGAAGAGTCACTATTGCGCTCCCATTGCCATACCACAGTGCAAATAGCACTCACGTCTGTTCTCAGCAAGTACAGTGTATTGGACTGAAGAGAAGCTACTGTTCTTGTCAGTTTCCTAAGCAGAGTTGAACTAGATATGCCCCGTGTGTGTAGGAAGCACAGTTCTTTTGTTCTGAGCAAGCTCAATGTTCTGGCCCTATAGGAAACAAAGGAGAGTAGAAGAGTGCTGTTTTCTCAAAAGCAGACTGTGTTTCTTGCAAGGCGAGCTAGCGTTTGTTTCCCAGTCCTAAACGGAGTTGAATCCATGCAGTTTCTGGTCCTACGAGCAAGAGTTGTTTTCTGCTAAGAAGAGTCACTATTGCGCTCCCATTGCCATACACAGTGCAAATAGCACTCGCGTCTGTTCCAGCAAGTACAGTGTATTGGACTGAAGAGAAGCTACTGTTCTTGTCAGTTTCCTAAGCAGAGTTGAACTAGATATGCCCCGTGTGTGTAGGAAGCACAGTTCTTTTGTTCTGAGCAAGCTCACTGTTCTGGCCCTATAGGAAACACAGGAGAGTAGAAGAGTGCTGTTTTCTCAAAAGCAGAGTGTGTTTCTTGCAAGGCGAGCTAGCGTTTGGTTTCCCAGTCCTAAACGGAGTTGAATCCCATGCAGTTTCTGGTCCTACGAGCAAGAGTTGTTTTCTGCTAAGAAGAGTCACTATTGCGCTCCCATTGCCATACACAGTGCAAATAGCACTCGCGTCTGTTCCCAGCAAGTACAGTGTATTGGACTGAAGAGAAGCTACTGTTCTTGTCAGTTTCCTAAGCAGAGTTGAAACTAGATATGCCCCGTGTGTGTAGGAAGCACAGTTCTTTTGTTCTGAGCAAGCTCACTGTTCCTGGCCCTATAGGAAACACAGGAGAGTAGAAGAGTGCTGTTTTCTCAAAAGCAGAGTGTGTTTCTTGCAAGGCGAGCTAGCGTTTGTTTCCCAGTCCTAAACGGAGTTGAATCCCATGCAGTTTCTGGTCCTACGAGCAAGAGTTGTTTTCTGCTAAGAAGAGTCACTATTGCGCTGCCATTGCCATACACAGTGCAAATAGCACTCGCGTCTGTTCCCAGCAATTACAGTGTATTGGACTGAGAGAAGCTACTGTTCTTGTCAGTTTCCTAAGCAGAGTTGAACTAGATATGCCCCGTGTGTGTAGGAAGCACAGTTCTTTTGTTCTGAGCAAGCTCAATGTTCTGGCCCTATAGGAAACAAAGGAGAGTAGAAGAGTGCTGTTTTCTCAAAGCAGACCTGTGTTTCTTGCAAGGCGAGCTAGCGTTTGTTTCCCAGTCCTAAACGGAGTTGAATCCCATGCAGTTTCTGGTCCTACGAGGCAAGAGTGTTTTCTGCTAAGAAGAGTCACTATTGCGCTCCCATTGCCATACACAGTGCAAATAGCACTCGCGTCTGTTCCCAGCAAGTACAGTGTATTGGACTGAAGAGAAGCTACTGTTCTTGTCAGTTTCCTAAGCAGAGTTGAACTAGATATGCCCCGTGTGTGTAGGAAGCACAGTTCTTTTGTTCTGAGCAAGCTCCACTGTTCTGGCCCTATAGGAAACACAGGAGAGTAGAAGAGTGCTGTTTTCTCAAAAGCAGAGTGTGTTTCTTGCAAGGCGAGCTAGCGTTTGTTTCCCAGTCCTAAACGGAGTTGAATCCCATGCAGTTTCTGGTCCTACGAGCAAGAGTTGTTTTCTGCTAAGAAGAGTCACTATTGCGCTCCCATTGCCATACACAGTGCAAATAGCACTCGCGTCTGTTCCCAGCAAGTACAGTGTATTGGACTGAAGAGAAGCTACCTGTTCTTGTCAGTTTCCTAAGCAGAGTTGAACTAGATATGCCCCGTGTGTGTAGGAAGCACAGTTCTTTTGTTCTGAGCAAGCTCAATGTTCTGGCCCTATAGGAAACACAGGAGAGTAGAAGAGTGCTGTTTTCTCAAAAGCAGAGTGTGTTTCTTGCAAGGCGAGCTAGCGTTTGTTTCCCAGTCCTAAACGGAGTTGAATCCCATGCAGTTTCTGGTCCTACGAGCAAGAGTTGTTTTCTGCTAAGAAGAGTCACTATTGCGCTCCCATTGCCATACACAGTGCAAATAGCACTCGCGTCTGTTCCCAGCAAGTACAGTGTATTGGACTGAAGAGAAGCTACTGTTCTTGTCAGTTTCCTAAGCAGAGTTGAACTAGATATGCCCCGTGTGTGTAGGAAGCACAGTTCTTTTGTTCTGAGCAAGCTCAATGTTCTGGCCCTATAGGAAACACAGGAGAGTAGAAGAGTGCTGTTTTCTCAAAAGCAGAGTGTGTTTCTTGCAAGGCGAGCTAGCGTTTGTTTCCCAGTCCTAAACGGAGTTGAATCCCATGCAGTTTCTGGTCCTACGAGCAAGAGTTGTTTTCTGCTAAGAAGAGTCACTATTGCGCTCCCATTGCCATACACAGTGCAAATAGCACTCGCGTCTGTTCCCAGCAAGTACAGTGTATTGGACTGAAGAGAAGCTACTGTTCTTGTCAGTTTCCTAAGCAGAGTTGAACTAGATATGCCCCGTGTGTGTAGGAAGCACAGTTCTTTTGTTCTGAGCAAGCTCAATGTTCTGGCCCTATAGGAAACACAGGAGAGTAGAAGAGTGCTGTTTTCTCAAAAGCAGAGTGTGTTTCTTGCAAGGCGAGCTAGCGTTTGTTTCCCAGTCCTAAACGGAGTTGAATCCCATGCAGTTTCTGGTCCTACGAGCAAGAGTTGTTTTCTGCTAAGAAGAGTCACTATTGCGCTCCCATTGCCATTACACAGTGCAAATAGCACTCGCGTCTGTTCCCAGCAAGTACAGTGTATTGGACTGAAGAGAAGCTACTGTTCTTGTCAGTTTCCTAAGCAGAGTTGAACTAGATATGCCCGTGTGTGTAGGAAGCACAGTTCTTTTGTTCTGAGCAAGCTCAATGTTCTGGCCCTATAGGAAACACAGGAGAGTAGAAGAGTGCTGTTTTCTCAAAAGCAGAGTGTGTTTCTTGCAAGGCGAGCTAGCGTTTGTTTCCCAGTCCTAAACGGAGTTGAATCCCATGCAGTTTCTGGTCCTACGAGCAAGAGTTGTTTTCTGCTAAGAAGAGTCACTATTGCGCTCCATTGCCATACACCAGTGCAAATAGCACTCGCGTCTGTTCCCAGCAAGTACAGTGTATTGGACTGAAGAGAAGCTACTGTTCTTGTCAGTTTCCTAAGCAGAGTTGAACTAGATATGCCCCGTGTGTGTAGGAAGCACAGTTCTTTTGTTCTGAGCCAAGCTCAATGTTCTGGCCCTATAGGAAACACAGGAGAGTAGAAGAGTGCTGTTTTCTCAAAAGCAGAGTGTGTTTCTTGCAAGGCGAGCTAGCGTTTGTTTCCCAGTCCTAAACGGAGTTGAATCCCATGCAGTTTTTGGTCCTACGAGCAAGAGTTGTTTTCTGCTAAGAAGAGTCACTATTGCGCTCCCATTGCCATACACAGTGCAAATAGCACTCGCGTCTGTTCCCAGCAAGTACAGTGTACTTGGACTGAAGAGAAGCTACTGTTCTTGTCAGTTTCCTAAGGCAGAGTTGAACTAGATATGCCCCGTGTGTGTAGGAAGCACAGTTCTTTTGTTCTGAGCAAGCTCACTGTTCTGGCCCTATAGGAAACACAGGAGAGTAGAAGAGTGCTGTTTTCTCAAAAGCAGAGTGTGTTTCTTGCAAGGCGAGCTAGCGTTTGTTTCCCAGTCCTAAACGGAGTTGAATCCCATGCAGTTTCTGGTCCTACGAGCAAGAGTTGTTTTCTGCTAAGAAGAGTCACTATTGCGCTCCCATTGCCATACACAGTGCAAATAGCACTCGCGTCTGTTCCCAGCAAGTACAGTGTATTGGACTGAAGAGAAGCTACTGTTCTTGTCAGTTTCCTAAGCAGAGTTGAACTAGATATGCCCCGTGTGTGTAGGAAGCACAGTTCTTTTGTTCTGAGCAAGCTCACTGTTCTGGCCCTATAGGAAACACAGGAGAGTAGAAGAGTGCTGTTTTCTCAAAGCAGAGTGTGTTTCTTGCAAGGCGAGCTAGCGTTTGTTTCCCAGTCCTAAACGGAGTTGAATCCCATGCAGTTTCTGGTCCTACGAGCAAGAGTTGTTTTCTGCTAAGAAGAGTCACTATTGCGCTCCCATTGCCATACACAGTGCAAATAGCACTCGCGTCTGTTCCCAGCAAGTACAGTGTATTGGACTGAAGAGAAGCTACTGTTCTTGTCAGTTTCCTAAGCAGAGTTGAACTAGATATGCCCCGTGTGTGTAGGAAGCACAGTTCTTTTGTTCTGAGCAAGCTCAATGTTCTGGCCCTATAGGAAACACAGGAGAGTAGAAGAGTGCTGTTTTCTCAAAAGCAGAGTGTGTTTCTTGCAAGGCGAGCTAGCGTTTGTTTCCCAGTCCTAAACGGAGTTGAATCCCATGCAGTTTCTGGTCCTACGAGCAAGAGTTGTTTTCTGCCTAAGAGAGTCACTATTGCGCTCCCATTGCCATACACAGTGCAAATAGCACTCGCGTCTGTTCCCAGCAAGTACAGTGTATTGGACTGAAGAGAAGCTACTGTTCTTGTCAGTTTCCTAAGCAGAGTTGAACTAGATATGCCCCGTGTGTGTAGGAAGCACAGTTCTTTTGTTCTGAGCAAGCTCACTGTTCTGGCCCTATAGGAAACACAGGAGAGTAGAAGAGTGCTGTTTTCTCAAAGCAGAGCTGTGTTTCTTGCAAGGCGAGCTAGCGTTTGTTTCCCAGTCCTAAACGGAGTTTGAATCCCATGCAGTTTCTGGTCCTACGAGCAAGAGTTGTTTTCTGCTAAGAAGAGTCACTATTGCGCTCCCATTGCCATACACAGTGCAAATAGCACTCGCGTCTGTTCCCAGCAAGTACAGTGTATTGGACTGAAGAGAAGCTACTGTTCTTGTCAGTTTCCTAAGCAGAGTTGAACTAGATATGCCCCGTGTGTGTAGGAAGCACAGTTCTTTTGTTCTGAGCAAGCTCAATGTTCTGGCCCTATAGGAAACACAGGAGAGTAGAAGAGTGCTGTTTTCTCAAAAGCAGAGTGTGTTTCTTGCAAGGCGAGCTAGCGTTTGTTTCCCAGTCCTAAACGGAGTTGAATCCCATGCAGTTTCTGGTCCTACGAGCAAGAGTTGTTTTCTGCTAAGAAGAGTCACTATTGCGCTCCCATTGCCATACACAGTGCAAATAGCACTCGCGTCTGTTCCCAGCAAGTACAGTGTATTGGACTGAAGAGAAGCTACTGTTCTTGTCAGTTTCCTAAGCAGAGTTGAACTAGATATGCCCCGTGTGTGTAGGAAGCACAGTTCTTTTGTTCTGAGCAAGCTCACTGTTCTGGCCCTATAGGAAACACAGGAGAGTAGAAGAGTGCTGTTTTCTCAAAAGCAGAGTGTGTTTCTTGCAAGGCGAGCTAGCGTTTGTTTCCCAGTCCTAAACGGAGTTGAATCCCATGCAGTTTCTGGTCCTACGAGCAAGAGTTGTTTTCTGCTAAGAAGAGTCACTATTGCGCTCCCATATGCCATACACAGTGCAAATAGCACTCGCGTCTGTTCCCAGCAAGTACAGTGTATTGGACTGAAGAGAAGCTACTGTTCTTGTCAGTTTCCTAAGCAGAGTTGAACTAGATATGCCCCGTGTGTGTAGGAAGCACAGTTCTTTTGTTCTGAGCAAGCTCACTGTTCTGGCCCTATAGGAAACACAGGAGAGTAGAAGAGTGCTGTTTTCTCAAAAGCAGAGTGTGTTTCTTGCAAGGCGAGGCTAGCGTTTGTTTCCCAGTCCTAAACGGAGTTGAATCCCATGCAGTTTCTGGTCCTACGAGCAAGAGTTGTTTTCTGCTAAGAAGAGTCACTATTGCGCTCCCATTGCCATACACAGTGCAAATAGCACTCGCGTCTGTTCCCAGCAATTACAGTGTATTGGACTGAAGAGAAGCTACTGTTCTTGTCAGTTTCCTAAGCAGAGTTGAACTAGATATGCCCCGGTGTGTGTAGGAAGCACAGTTCTTTTGTTCTGAGCAAGCTCAATGTTCTGGCCCTATAGGAAACACAGGAGAGTAGAAGAGTGCTGTTTTCTCAAAAGCAGAGTGTGTTTCTTGCAAGGCGAGCTAGCGTTTGTTTCCCAGTCCTAAACGGAGTTGAATCCCATGCAGTTTCTGGTCCTACGAGCAAGAGTTGTTTTCTGCTAAGAAGAGTCACTATTGCGCTCCATTGCCATACACAGTGCAAATAGCACTCGCGTCTGTTCCCAGCAAGTACAGTGTATTGGACTGAAGAGAAGCTACTGTTCTTGTCAGTTTCCTAAGCAGAGTTGAACTAGATATGCCCCGTGTGTGTAGGAAGCACAGTTCTTTTGTTCTGAGCAAGCTCAATGTTCTGGCCCTATAGGAAACACAGTGAGAGTAGAAGAGTGCTGTTTTCTCAAAAGCAGAGTGTGTTTCTTGCAAGGCGAGCTAGCGTTTGTTTCCCAGTCCTAAACGGAGTTGAATCCCATGCAGTTTTCTGGTCCTACGAGCAAGAGTTGTTTTCTGCTAAGAAGAGTCACTATTGCGCTCCCATTGCCATACACAGTGCAAATAGCACTCGCGTCTGTTCACAGCAATTACAGTGTATTGGACCTGAAGAGAAGCTACTGTTCTTGTCAGTTTCCTAAGCAGAGTTGAACTAGATATGCCCCGTGTGTGTAGGAAGCACAGTTCTTTTGTTCTGAGCAAGCTCAATGTTCTGGCCCTATAGAAACACAGGAGAGTAGAAGAGTGCTGTTTTCTCAAAAGCAGAGTGTGTTTCTTGCAAGGCGAGCTAGCGTTTGTTTCCCAGTCCTAAACGGAGTTGAATCCCATGCAGTTTCTGGTCCTACGAGCAAGAGTTGTTTTCTGCTAAGAAGAGTCACTATTGCGCTCCCATTGCCATACACAGTGCAAATAGCACTCACGTCTGTTCCCAGCAAGTACAGTGTATTGGACTGAAGAGAAGCTACTGTTCTTGTCAGTTTCCTAAGCAGAGTTGAACTAGATATGCCCCGTGTGTGTAGGAAGCACAGTTCTTTTGTTCTGAGCAAGCTCAATGTTCTGGCCCTATAGGAAACAAAGGAGAGTAGAAGAGTGCTGTTTTCTCAAAAGCAGACTGTGTTTCTTGCAAGGCGAGCTAGCGTTTGTTTCCCAGTCCTAAACGGAGTTGAATCCCATGCAGTTTCTGGTCCTACGAGCAAGAGTTGTTTTCTGCTAAGAAGAGTCACTATTGCGCTCCCATTGCCATACACAGTGCAAATAGCACTCGCGTCTGTTCCCAGCAAGTACAGTGTATTGGACTGAAGAGAAGCTACTGTTCTTGTCAGTTTCCTAAGCAGAGTTGAACTAGATATGCCCCGTGTGTGTAGGAAGCACAGTTCTTTTGTTCTGAGCAAGCTCACTGTTCTGGCCCTATAGGAAACACAGGAGAGTAGAAGAGTGCTGTTTTCTCAAAAGCAGAGTGTGTTTCTTGCAAGGCGAGCTAGCGTTTGTTTCCCAGTCCTAAACGGAGTTGAATCCCATGCAGTTTCTGGTCCTACGAGCAAGAGTTGTTTTCTGCTAAGAAGAGTCACTATTGCGCTCCCATTGCCATACACAGTGCAAATAGCACTCGCGTCTGTTCCCAGCAAGTACAGTGTATTGGACTGAAGAGAAGCTACTGTTCTTGTCAGTTTCCTAAGCAGAGTTGAACTAGATATGCCCCGTGTGTGTAGGAAGCACAGTTCTTTTGTTCTGAGCAAGCTCAATGTTCTGGCCCTATAGGAAACACAGGAGAGTAGAAGAGTGCTGTTTTCTCAAAAGCAGAGTGTGTTTCTTGCAAGGCGAGCTAGCGTTTGTTTCCCAGTCCTAAACGGAGTTGAATCCCATGCAGTTTCTGGTCCTACGAGCAAGAGTTGTTTTCTGCTAAGAAGAGTCACTATTGCGCTCCCATTGCCATACACAGTGCAAATAGCACTCGCGTCTGTTCCCAGCAAGTACAGTGTATTGGACTGAAGAGAAGCTACTGTTCTTGTCAGTTTCCTAAGCAGAGTTGAACTAGATATGCCCCGTGTGTGTAGGAAGCACAGTTCTTTTGTTCTGAGCAAGCTCACTGTTCTGGCCCTATAGGAAACACAGGAGAGTAGAAGAGTGCTGTTTTCTCAAAAGCAGAGTGTGTTTCTTGCAAGGCGAGCTAGCGTTTGTTTCCCAGTCCTAAACGGAGTTGAATCCCATGCA